>NC_136945.1:19392296-19447296 GCF_949987615.1 Pollachius pollachius | reverse complement strand
TAAAAAAAAGAAATTCAGCATTGGCGGTCATATTTCAGCAGCGCCGTACCGCCTCTGTAATGGATGGCTGTACGTTACATGGTAATGGATGTACGTTACCATGTACCATGTACGTTACATGGTAATGGATCGCTCTATGTTACATGGTAATGGGCGGCTGTATGTAACATGGTAGTAGCCTAGCTGGATAATGGATCACTGTATGTGTGAGCAGGACTCCGGGCTGCTCCCGGTGCTCAGCATGACCCGCCTCCAGCCCTTCCGGATGCTGTGGCCGACAGACGAGGCCCTGCAGCGCCTCCCGGAGGCCAGGAGGACCTGGCTCAGCGCCCCACAACACAAACAGCAGCTACAGGACATCCTGGAAGCCCACATCCTGAGGTCCCCCATGGTACATGGTCTGTCTGTCTGTCTACACGTCTGTCCGTCCGCATTTCTGTCTGTCTCCATTTCTGTCTGTCTGTCTACATGTCTGTCTCACTGTTTGTCAGTAACATCTAACATATTCATCTGTGTGTTTGTGTGTGTGTGTGTGTGTGTGTGTGTGCGCGCGCACGGGGGTTTGTCAGGGCAACAAGGTGGGTCATTTATTTTACATTTACCGCTTATCATCCATGAACTCCTCCTCTCCTCTCCTATCCTCTCCTCTCTCCCTCTGCTCCTCTCCTCTCCCCTCCTCACCTCTCAGACTGCTACAACACATTCCGAAGTCATTATAAATTGACAGAAATCAGCAGAAACAACACCCTTCTACACCTACCCTCTAACCTACTGACATGCTGCTCCGAATTCAGAACTCAGAACCACCACACTGCCCTGAACACAGATGTCTGCGAGCTTCATTCCCTGAGTCTGTGTGCAGGTGCGTCGGCGTGTGTACACAGAATCAAAACTTTTGGATTCTGTCATTTGTGCGCACTAGTGGGCACCTTCGGGGCACTTTGGAGCGCTGCAGGGGATACTCAGCTAACTCTCTTCTTCTTTTTTCAATTCTGAAAGCTAAACAATAGAAAATCGTGGTGGAAATGATCTGATAAATGCCTCTCTCCTTTTTATCTGATAAAAAGGAGAGAGGAGAATCGGTGAAAAGGAAAGCACATCCAGAAACACCGTCAGCGTCAGGAGGAATATATTTTAATGGATTCCCCTCTACACGGTCTGACCCTCCCCTGGCGTTGGGCTTCTTTTGAGGGGAGAAATAAGCCAACAGTTGCATGAAGCACAGCTCCATGTTTCTCACTCAAGTTGTAGTATATGCACCCCTTTAATGTTCATGTTTCACTGCCAAATAGAACATTATTTTAATTTTAATTTTATTTTTTATGTTTTTAGCCAGTGAAGGGGGTACTCAGCGGTAAAAATATCTTAGAGATGGTAACCTGGTAGAAAAAGTTGGAGAACACTCGGATGGAATACAATGGATGTTAATTGGTGACCCACCACACAATTTCGGAGCGTGTCTATCCTGCAAGGGATGAACAAAATGCGCTCAACTCACCTGTTTTACATCTGAACATAGGCGTCGCCAGTGGTCGAGTTGTAAAAAAAAGCCAGGGGGGATGGTGGATTTTAACTTTTAGGGACAGATCATTTGTGCTGATGACAGCGCAAATGGTGGGAGACCAACGGTGTGATAATTATTATTATTATTATTATTATTATTATTATTATTATTATTATATTATTATATATTTTATCCCCAAAAACGCAGCTGATTGGACGCATCACACGATTCGGAGGCATGCATCACATTTAAGGATTTTAAAAACTGATTCTTATTCTATTTTTTCAAAAATGCATTCGGCAGAGGAGGGAGACTAGCGTTGCTCACGGGTTGGAATGAAATGGAGAAAAGGGGACAGAGTTGCCTGCGGAAGCGATGTCTGAGATGCAGAGACAGCTTCGCGCTACCAGTGTCTGTCTCGTACGGTGTGGAATGAGAGCTCGTTAAGGCACTATTGCGCAAGTAGGCAGGCACGCTTGCGGCGCGCCTGCGTACTTGCGCAATAGCATACTGCCCGAGAATGCAGTATGGCTGTCAAATCTGTCCCTGGGAAGAGTAACGTTGCGCCGAATTGAAAAAGGAAACCGCTATAATGAAATAGCGGTAATATTTCCACGTTAATTGATAACAGGGGATGGGAAGGGGGGATGGCTGTTTCAGAAGGGGGATGATTTTGATCATTTTAATTCCAAAGGAGGATGCCATCCCCCCTCAACTCGAGTGCTGGGCGTCGCCCACTGACCCCGTCCCGGCCCACCCCCGAACAGACAGCTGCCGTGGCCTCATGATAAGGCATTCTCAGGTCGCCCCCTGGTGGTGTGTCCCCTCAATTACCCATTCTAGCATCTCAAACCTCATCAAATGAAGCGCGTCACCTGCCCCTGGCCTGCTCGTGTGGCCCCACAGATCATTACCTTTTAATATTAGATCACATGACTTATATTTTTACAAATATCGATATGCATTTATATATAAAGTAAATATATTGAAAATGTTTCTTTTTTTCAGACCAATCAGAGGTGGGGCATGGCCCTTAATGCCTGACTCCTCCTCGTTTTCTTATATAATCCTCACAACCTCCTCCTCCTCCTCCTCCCTTTTCCTCATCGACCTCCTTCTTCTTCTTCTGTGTGTGGGCGTGTGTGTGCGTGTGTGTGTGTGTGTGTGTGTGCGTGTGTGTGTTTCTGTATACTTGTGTGTATGTGTGAGTGTGTGTGTGTGTCTGTGTGTGTGTGTATGTATGTGTGCTTGAGTGTGTGTGTGTGCATGTGTGTGTGTGTGTGTGTGCCTGTGCGTGTGTGTGTGTGTAGACAGAGCTCGTCACTGAGGCCCGGTCTATGCATGGATCCAAGATCAGCTTCTACTGCAACAAGGACCTGGCGGTGAGACCACACACAGCCCCAAACACACACACACACACACACACACACACACACACACACACACACACACACACACACACACACACAGCCCCAAACACAAACACACACCACACACACACACACACACACACACACACACACACACACACACATACTTCCAAACACATAAATACACACACACAAACCCATGTGTACACACACACACAAACTCATGTATACACACTCATACACACACACACGAATATACACACACATACACACACACAGCACAAATATATACATACCCACCCACACACACACCAATATATTCACACACATACACACATAATACAAATAGTGGTCTCTTGGTGTGCAGGGGGATCTGACCGTTAACGGGGCGAGGGTGGTGGAACGGTTCATGGTCTTCAAAGAGGGCGTGGCATTCGGAATCGACCAATTACTGGAGCCACCCGGGCTTGGAGCACACTGCGACGGCCTGGAGAACGAAACGATCACAGTAACCAGATTACTTTCTAATCAGATTACTGTCTAGTCAGATTACTGTCTAGTCACATTACTGTCTAATCAGATTACTGTCGAATCAGATTACTGTCTAGTCAGATTACTGTCTAGTCAGAGTACTGTCTGATCAGACTACTGTCGAATCAGTTTACTGTCGAATCAGATTACTGTCTAATCAGATTACTGTCTAGTCAGATTACTGTCTGATCAGACTACTGTCTAATCAGATTACTGTCTGATCAGACTACTGTCGAATCAGTTTAATGTCGAATCAGATTACTGTCTAGTCAGATTACTGTTTGATCAGATTACTGTCTAAGAAGATTACTGTCTAGTCAGATAACTGTCTAGTCAGATAACTGTCTAATCAGATTACTACTGTCTGATCAGATAACTACTATCTAATCCGATTACTGTCTAATCAGATTAGTACTGTCTGTTCAGATTACTGTCTAATCAGATTACTGTGTAATCAGATTACTGTCTAATCATATTACTATTGTCTGGTCAGATTATTGTCTGATCAGATTTCTGTCTAATAAGTTTACTACTGTCTGATCAGATTACTGTCTGATCAGATAACTGTCTAATCAGATTACTACTGTCTGATCAGATTACTGTCTAATCAGATTACTGTCTAATGAGATTACTAGTGTAATCAGATTACTGGTTGATCAGATTACTGTCTAATCAGAGTATCGTTGTTCCTGCTGTTCTTCAGAGTCGCTGCGGATTCTGCTCTGCTCTCCCAAGCTGTCCGTACCTTTCAACAGACACAGTAGGTGTCCGTCTGTCTGACAAATCTGAATGTCTGTACGACATGGCTGTCCGTCTAAATGAAATAGCTGTCCGTCTGTATGACATAGCTGTCTGTCTGAATGACATAGCTGTCTGGCCCTGGGCCTGTTTGTGTCCCTGTCTGTCTGACATACCTGTCGGCCTCACATGGGCTTCTCCCTGTCTGTCTAACATACCTGTCTGTCTGCTCTCCTCCTCCAGGGCGAAAGCAAGATGTGTTCTTTTCCCTTGAACAACAAGTATAGGTCATTGCCGATGAGCCATATCTCCATGCGCGGGGGACACATGAAATCCCTCTCCTTCCTCTTCTGCAAGAGGATCTGCAAGAAGGAGGCCTGGAAGGCCAAATGCTGCCCGGGACACTTTGGACGCGACTGCCAAGGTTTCTTCATATAGAGCTGATACTACACTGCTCCTAGATATTCATTCATATAGAGCTGATACTACACTGCTCCTTTACATTCATTAATATAGAGCTGATACTATACTGCTCCTTTACATTCATTAATATAGAGCTGATACCAAACTGCTCCTTTACATTCATTAATATAGAGCTGATAATACACTGCTCCTGGATATTCATTCATATAGAGCTGATACTACACTGCTCCTAGATATTCATTCATATAGAGCTGATACTACACTGCTCCTAGACATTCATTAATATAGAGCTGATACTACACTGCTCCTAGACATTCATTAATATAGAGCTGATACTTCACTGCTCCTAGATAATCATTAATATAGAGCTGATACTACACTGCTCCTAGACATTCATTAATATAGAGCTGATACTACACTGCTCCTAGACATTCATTAATATAGAGCTGATACTACACTGCTCCTTTACATTCATTAATATAGAGCTGATAATATACTGCTCATAAACATTTATTCATATAGAGCTGATACTACACTGCTCCTAGATATTCTTTCATATAGAGCTGATACTACACTGCTCCTAGATAATCATTCATATAGAGCTGATACTACACTGCTCCTAGACATTCATTAATATAGAGCTGATACTACACTGCTCCTAGACATTCATTCATATAGAGCTGATACTACACTGCTCATAGATATTCATTCATATAGAGCTGATACTACACTGCTCCTAGACATTCATTCATATAGAGCTGATACTCCACTGCTCCTTTACATTCATTCATGAACCTCTTCATATAGAGCCGATACGTCACTGTTTCTAGACATTCACTTTTACTTTATACTTCGTCGTATTGTACTGGTACTTGGTCACGTAGGACTGGTACTTGGTCGTGTAGTACTGGTACTCTGTAGTGTCACACTGGTACTTCGTTGTGTAGAACTGGCACTTGGTCTTGTAGTACTGATGTGGTGCTGGTTCCTCCGTTGCGTCGCAGTGTGTCCAGGTGGGCCGACCGCTCCCTGTGGTAACCACGGTGAATGCCGGGACGGCATATACGGCCGGGGCACGTGCACCTGCAAGAAGGGATTCAGAGGGAGCGCCTGTGAGCTGTGTGAGCCTGGTCACCACGGCAACAACTGCACAGGTAGGACCAAGATGGCTGCCTGTGTGTCTTACTGTTAGTAGTCAAACATTTGGTGAATACAGATAAATCTATAATGTAACTTACGATATTTATGCTTTACTCTTAATATATATTTGCTCGTGTGTGTGAGTGTGTGTGTTTTTGGGTGTATGTGTGTGTGTGTGTGTGTGTGTGTGTGTGCCTGTGCGTGTGTGTGTTCCTGTGTGTATGTGTATGCGTGTATGTGTGTGCGTTTGCGTGTGTGTTTGTGTGCGTGTCCACGCATGCGTGTCTGTGTGTGTTTGTGTGTGTGTTTGTATATGCGTGCATGTTTGTGTATGTGTGTGTGCGTGCATGTGAGCCTGTGTGTTTGTGTGTGTGTGCCTGGGTGCTGTGCGTGTATGTGTGCCTGTGTGTGTGTGTGTGTGTGTGCCTGTGTGTGTGTGTGTCAGAGTGTCAGTGTGTCCATGGCAGCTGTGACGACGGGGTCGATGGATCTGGAGAGTGTTCCTGTGAGACCGGCTGGTACGGGAAACTCTGCAAAGAGAAACTAGGTGATCAATTCATTTATCAATCCACTTATCATGAGAAACTAGATGTTCAACCAATCACGTAATCAATTATTCAATCAATGGTCATCTGCTGTCTGTTGGTCTGACATTTTCTATCAAAATCTCTTGTAATGTGTAATGTATGTGCAATGTGTATTGTGAGTCTAATTTGTGTAGTGTTATGTGTGCAAGGCCTGTGTAGTGTATTGTGTGTATGTGTAGCGTATTGTGTGTATGTGTAGTTTCTTGTTTGTATGTGTAGTGTTTTGTGTGTAGGTGTAGTGTACTGTGTCTACTGTACTGTATTGTGTGTATATGCGTACTGTATTGTGTTGTGTGTACTGTAGTGTAATGTGTGTACTGTAGTGTATTGTGTTTTGTGTAGTGTACTGTGTGTGTGTGTGTGTACTGTGTGTACTGTAGTGTATTGTGTGTACTGTAGTGTATTGTGTTTAGTGTAGTGTACTCTGTGTGTGTGTGTATTGTAGTGTACTCTGTGTACTGTAGTGTAACCCCAGTGTGCTCAATCAGACCAGCTCCCAGAGGAGTGCGCCCACTGCCACGAGGAGGCAGCCTGTGTTCCTGGCAGCGGCTGTCAGTGTAGGAATCACTTTGAGGGCAACGGGACGCACTGCAGCCCCATGCCAGGTGGGTGGTACCAGGCCCAGCCTCACACTAAACCCAGCCTCACACTAAGCCCAGCCTCACACTAAACCCAGCCTCACACTAAACCCAGCCTCACACTAAACCCAGCCTCACACCAGCCTCACACTAAACCCAGCCTCACCCTAAACCCAGCCTCACACTAAGCCCAGCCTCACACCAGCCTCACACTAAACCCAGCCTCACATTAAACCCAGCCTCACACTAAACCCAGCCTCACACTAAACCCAGGCTCACACTAAACCCAGCCTCATACTAAACCCAGCCTCACACTAAACCCAGGCTCACACTAAACCCAGCCTCATACTAAACCCAGCCTCACACTAAACCCAGCCTCACACCAGCCTCACACTAAACCCAGCCTCACACTATACCCAGCCTCACACTAAACCCAGCCTCACTCTAAGCCAAGCCTCACACCAGCCTCACACTAAACCCAGCCTCACACTTAACCCAGCCTCACACTAAGCCCAGCCTCACACCAGCCTCACATTAAACCCAGCCTCAGCCTAAACCCAGCCTCACACTAAGCCCAGGCTCACACTAAACCCAGCCTCATACTAAACCCAGCCTCACATTAAACCCAGCCTCACACTAAACCCAGCCTCACACTAAACCCAGGCTCACACTAAACCCAGCCTCATACTAAACCCAGCCTCACACTAAACCCAGGCTCACACTAAACCCAGCCTCATACTAAACCCAGCCTCACACTAAACCCAGGCTCACACTAAACCCAGCCTCATACTAAACCCAGCCTCACACTAAACCCAGCCTCACACTAAACCCAGCCTCACACTAAACCTAGCCTCACACTATACCCAGCCTCACACTAAACCCAGCCTCACTCTAAGCCAAGCCTCACACTAAACCCAGCCTCACACTAAACCCAGCCTCACACTAAGCCCAGCCTCACACCAGCCTCACATTAAACCCAGCCTCACCCTAAACCCAGCCTCACACTAAGCCCAGGCTCACACTAAACCCAGCCTCATACTAAACCCAGCCTCACACTAAACCCAGCCTCACATTAAACCCAGCCTCACACTAAACCCAGCCTCACACTAAACCCAGGCTCACACTAAACCCAGCCTCATACTAAACCCAGCCTCACACTAAACCCAGGCTCACACTAAACCCAGCCTCATACTAAACCCAGCCTCACACTAAACCCAGCCTCACACTAAACCCAGCCTCACACTAAACCTAGCCTCACACTATACCCAGCCTCACACTAAACCCAGCCTCACTCTAAGCCAAGCCTCACACTAAACCCAGCCTCACACTAAACCCAGCCTCACACTAAGCCCAGCCTCACACCAGCCTCACATTAAACCCAGCCTCACCCTAAACCCAGCCTCACACTAAGCCCAGGCTCACACTAAACCCAGCCTCATACTAAACCCAGCCTCACACTAAACCCAGCCTCACACTAAACCCAGCCTCACATTAAACCCAGCCTCACACTAAACCCAGCCTCACACTAAACCCAGGCTCACACTAAACCCAGCCTCACACTAAACCCAGGCTCACACTAAACCCAGCCTCATACTAAACCCAGCCTCACACTAAACCCAGCCTCACACCAGCCTCACACTAAACCCAGCCTCACACTATACCCAGCCTCACACTAAACCCAGCCTCACACTAAGCCCAGCCTCACACCAGCCTCAAACTAAACCCAGCCTCACATTAAACCCAGCCTCACCCTAAACCCAGCCTCACACTAAACCCAGCCTCACACTAAACCCAGCCTCACACTAAACCCAGCCTCACACCAGCCTCACCCTTAACCCAGCCTCACACTAAACCCAGCCTCACCCTAAACCCAGCCTCACACTAAACCCAGCCTCACACTAAACCCATATGATATTATGTAATGGTATTGTGTAGTGATATTGTGTAGCCTTAGTGATATTGTATAGCGGTAGTGATATTGTGTAGCGGTAGTGATATTTTGAAGCGGTAGTGATATTGTGTAGTGATATTGTGTAGCGGTAGTGATATTGTGTCGTGATAATGTGTAGCGGTAGTGATATTGTGTAACAGTAGTGATATTGTGTCGCGGTAGTGACATTGTGTAGTGATATTGTGTAGCGGTAGTGATATTATGTCATGATATTGTGCAGCGGTAGTGATATTATGTAGTGATATTGTGTAGCAGTAGTGATATTGTGTAACAGTAGTGATATTGTGTCGCGGTAGTGATATTGTGTAGCGGTAGTGATATTGTGTAGCGGTAGTGATATTATGTAACGGTAGTGATATTGTGTAGCGGTAGTGATATTATGTCATGATATTGTGTAGCGGTAGTGATATTGTGTAGTGATATTGTGTAGCGGTAGTGATATTGTGTATTGATATTGTGTCACGGTAGTGATATTGTGTAGTGATATTGTGTCACGGTAGTGATATTGTGTAGCGGTAGTGATATTATGTCATGATATTGTGTCACGGTAGTGATATTGTGTAGGGGTAGTGATATTGTGTAGTGATATTGTGTCACGGTAGTGATATTGTGTAGCGGTAGCGATATTATGTCATGATATTGTATCACGGTAGTGATATTGTGTATTGATATTGTGTCACGGTAGTGATATTGTGTAGTGATATTGTGTAGCGGTAGTGATATTGTGCAGCGGTAGTGATATTGTGTAACGGTAGTGATATTGTGCAGCGGTAGTGATATTGTGTAGCGGTAGTGATATTATGTCATGATATTGTGTAGCGGTAGTGATATTGTGTAGTGATATTGTGTAGCGGTAGTGATATTGTGCAGCGGTAGTGATATTGTGTAACGGTAGTGATATTGTGTAGCGGTAGTGATATTATGTCATGATATTGTGTAGCGGTAGTGATATTGTGTAGTGATATTGTGTCACGGTAGTGATATTCTGTAGCGGTAGTGATATTATGTCATGATATTGTGTAGCGGTAGTGATATTATGTCATGATATTGTGTCACGGTAGTGATATTGTGTAGTGATATTGTGTAGCGGTAGTGATATTGTGCAGCGGTAGTGATATTGTGTAACGGTAGTGATATTGTGTAGTGATATTGTATAAAGGTAGTGATATTATTTCATGAAATTGTGCACCGGTAGTGATATTGTGCAGCGGTAGTGATATTGTGTCACAGTAGTGATATTGTGTAGTGATATTTTGTAACGGTAGTGATATTATGTCATGATGTTGTGCAGCGGTAGTGATATTGTGTGGTGATATTGTGTCGCGTAGTGATATTGTGTAACGTTAGTGGTTTGTGGTGTAGTTCCAGACCTTTGTGCAGAGTATAACGGCGGCTGTCATCAGCACGCCGACTGTAACCAGACCAGTTGGCAGACCAACTGCTCCTGCCAGGCCGGTTACCAGGGAGACGGGTACTCCTGTGAGCCCACCAACAGGTGAGGTCACCTCAGGGACAACACTGGAGCTAGTTAGCATCAGCTAGCATCTGCTAACTAGGTGGCTATACAGCTACAGTTCATATTCCAAATTGACAGATTTAGATGCACATGTATGTGATGTATATTATTTGTGCAACCCAGGTGTATAGAGGAGCTCAATGGAGGATGCAGCGACTTTTCCGACTGCAAATTTACTGGACCGGTCAGTCTGTTTGTCGGTCTCTCTCTGTCTGCCTGCCTGTGCGCTTGTCTGTATGTCGCCCTCTGTTGCTCTCTCTCTCTCTCTCTCTGCCTGTCTCTCTCTTTCTCTTTCCGTCTCTCTCTTTCTCTCTCTCTCTTTCTCTCTGTCTGTCTGTCTGTCTGTCTGTCTGTCTCTGTCCCTCTGTGTCTGAGAGCGTGTCTGTCTGTCTGTCTGTCTGAGAGCGTGTCTGTCTGTCTGTCTGAGTCTGTGTCTGGTCTCCAGGGCCAGCGTCAGTGTGAGTGTAAGATGGGGTACGTGGGTAATGGAGTCCAGTGTCTGGAGAGGGTGGTGCCACCGGTGGACCGCTGCCTGGAGGAGAACGGGGGCTGCCATGCCCAGGCCTCCTGCAAGGACCTGCATTACCATGGTAACACCTCCTGCTCTCATCCATCATTACCATGGTAACGCCTCCTGCTCTCATCCATCATTACCATGGTTACACATCCTGCTCTCATTCATCATTATCATGATAACACATCCTGCGCTCATCCATCATTACCATGGTTACACATCCTGCTCTCATTCATCATTACCATGGTAACACATTCTGCTCTCATCCATCATTACCATGGTGACACATCCTGCTCTCATCCATCATTATCACGGTAACACATCCTGCTCTCATCCATCATTACCATGGTGACACATCCTGCTCTCATCCATCATTATCACGGTAACACATCCTGCTCTCATCCATCATTACCATGGTAACATCATCGTCTCCATGGTAGTCAGCAGAACCTTCCCCTTGAGCACCATCTCTCCCCCCCCAGCCGGCTTCCTCAGATTACAACGATTATCTCCATGTGGAATGTTCGGGGCGTCAGTCGAGATGGATTTCAGTTTCTGTGTCTCTATCAAAATGGTTTCGGCAGCAGCTGGTGCCTGGGCCTCGGGGGGTACACAAACAAGGGAAATGAATAATCGGGGGACGTCTCCTGGGAGGTGGAAGGGCCTCACCGACGCAGACAGTACCTCAGTGTCCCAGGCGCTCGTGCGGTGACATTACCACTACGGGCATACACGCCCTCGCAGAGATTCGCCCGGTACCCAGTGCCTCCATCCAGCTGGATAACAGCATCAAGACTGGATCACATTCCTACCCAGTAGGTCATGTCTCCAGGCACACCCCCAGACAGGCATCCCTGGACTCCTGGAGAGAACTGACCTCTCCTTGCATCTCGTCAAAATGATGTTTCATAGAGGAAAGGGGAATGACGCCTGTTCGCTATAACTTCCTGTTGTAGTGGCTCCAGGAAGGTGCAAACGCCGTCATCCATTCATCTCTCATCCATCCACCACTCATCCATTCATCCTCCATTAATCCATCGTCAATTAACCATCACTCATCCATTCACCATCCATCATCCATAATCCGCTTGTCGTCATCGGTTACTAATGCTAAGCAACTGACCACAAGCTTCGGTCCTCCCCTCATCGCTCATGGTTGAAGATGGCCGCAGAGCGAACCAATGAATAGTATCATGACGTCAACATGTTGTGGACTCAACATCTTAAATTAGGTCATTGGGAGGGGTCGGACGGACATTTTGGCTCCAGTCATGGTCGGTTGCTAGGCAACTGGTGATACGGAGATGGATGGTCCATGTTTCCATGGAGATCTAGCGAGGATGTGGTTCCATATTGACCTTCTTGATCTATGAAGATAGGAAAGCCGACCGACATTATTAGATATTCTGAAAAATAGGATTATACACACTTTATAAAATACTAAAATAAAAACAATAATGTATAATGTAGTATAATACAAACCATATAAAACATTATACAAAATACAATATAAAATATATGGTATGTATATAAACTATAATGATATTGTGTGTGTGTGCGTGTGTTTGTTTATGTGTGTGTGTGTGTGTGTGTGTGTGTGTGTGTGTGTGTGTGTGTGTGCGTGTGTGTGTGCGTGTGTTTGTGTGTGTGTGTGTGGGTATGTATGTGTGTGTGTGTGTGTGTGTGCGTGTGTGTGTGTGTATCTATGTATGTATGTGTCTGTATGTGTGTGTGTGTATGTGTCTGTGTCTTTAAGTGTGTGTGTGTGTGGGTGTGTGTGTGTGTGTGTGTGTGTGTGAGCAGCCCGTACAGCGGGGGTCTTCTACCTTTCCTCCCCCCAGGGGGTCCGGTACCAGATGAACCTGACGGAGGCTCAGAACGGCTGCAGTCAGCAGGGCGCTACGCTAGCTAGCTTCAAGCAGCTAGCGGACGCACAGCAGGTACACAAACACACACGCATGCTTGCACGCACACACACACGCATAGGTTAGGTCAAATAATAAAATGTAATCAAATGAATTGCATGATATGAATAATCAAAATAACTGCATACATCAATATTAAAATAGATTAGCCTTAAGAAGCTAACCTTAAGAGGTGAGCCTTGAGAGGTTAGCATTGGGAGGTTAGCCTTGAGAGATTAGCCTTAATAAGCTAACCTTAAGAGGTTAGCTTTAAGAGGTTAGCCTTGAGAGTTTTACCTTAAGAGGCTAACTTTAAGGTGCTATCCTGAAGAGGCTAACCTTGTGGGGTTAGCCCTGAGAAGTTTACCTCAAGAGGCTTACTTTAAGGAGCTAACCTGAAGAGGCTCACCTTGTGAGGTTAGCCTTGAGAAGTTTACCTTAAGAGGCTAACTTTAAGGGGCTAACCTGAAGAGGCTCACCTTGTGAGGTTAGCCTTGAGAAGTTTACCTTAAGAGGTTAACTTTAAGGGGCAAACCTCAAGAGGCTAACCTTCAGAGGTTAGCTTTGTGAGGTTAGCCTTGAGCAGTTAACCTTAAGAGGCTATCTTCAAGGGGCTAACCTTAAGAGAATAAGCTTTAGAGGTTAGCCTTGAGAGGTTAGCCTTAAAAGGCTACTACTACTAAGAGGCTAAACTTAAGAAGCTAATCTTAAATGGATAACCTTGTGAGGTTAGCCTTGAGAGGTTTTATTTATAAAAATGTGTGTGTGAGTGTGTATGTGTGTGTGTGTGTGTGCGTGCGTGTGTGTGTGTGTAGCTGGGGATGCACCTGTGTATAGCAGGATGGCTGGAGGGGGGTAAGGTGGGTTACCCAACCACGGTGCCCTCCCCCCGCTGCGGCGACGGCCATGTTGGGGTGGTGCTGTACAAGGAGCCTGTCCTACCCTCCAGCAAATACGACGCCTACTGCTACAGAGAGACAGGTACTGATACTGACAGACAGGTACTGATACAGACAGACAAGTACTTATACTGATAGACAGGTACTGATACAGACAGAAAGCTACCACTACAGAGAGACAGGTACTGACACTGAGAGACAGGCATTGATACAGACAGACAGGTACTGCAACAGAGAGACAGGTACTGACACTGAGAGACAGGTACTGCTTCAGGCAGACAGGCACTGATGCAAACAGGCAAACAGGTACTGATACTGACAGAAAGACTGACAGGTACTGTTGCATGAAGACAGAGAGACGGACAAACGCACTTCATAGTCCCTTGAATCTGGACCATGGCTCTGATAATACTAATAACACGCTGCCCAGTCCATGGCTCTGCGTTTTAGGACCACTGTCATGGTGTAATAAAGCTGCTTATAATCAGCAGTAATCAGCTGATGCCTCGGTTGGTGTCGTCCCATGTGACCTGTAAAGCCCTTTAAGACTGTGATTAAAGGGGCTTTGTGGAGGATTAAGTGGCACCTAGTGGTGAGGTTGCAAATTGCAACCAACTGAATATCCCCCATTTATACCGCCCCTCATTAATGACGTGGGAGAGGCAAGGGTGGCCTGTACTTGCCAGTAGGAACTTCCAAATTGATGCAATGATAGAAAATGTTCCCACTGTTGGACGGAGATAACATCGCTCTTTGCCTCAATACTACAACAATGTTATGGTCGCGATTTGAAGAAAGATTCCTGACGCTTTTGTAAACGGGGACTGTGAATGAAAAAACGCTGTGCAGCTAAATGAAAACAAGTTTAATTTGTGTGTGTGTGTGCGTGTGTGTGCCTGTGTCTGTGTGTAGATGTGTCATGTGTGTGTAACAGTGGTTATGTGGGAGATGGAGGATTCTGTAACGGCGCTGTTATCAACGTCCTGGCAACGAACAAAGAATTCAGCCGATTCTACAAGGTAGGAGGCCTCCGCTAACAATAACACTAGTCAGGTTAGCTTCAGGCGCCGTCTTCACGGAGCCGAAACAGGCGAAAGCGGTTCAGGAATACCTCCGTAAAGACGGATTCATTGCGAAACCGCATCGAGCTGTAGGAACGCCGTAGTAAATATTCAAGGCGCTGGTTCTCCACAGAAAAAGGTGGAGCACATACAGGCTGCGCGCTGTATACAAACATTCAGTCACGAGGAGATTCAACCTTTTAAGTTGAGCAGAAATACTTTTTAATGTACAGTTAGTAATTAAATTCATCAAGGGGCTTTATTTAAAGCTACAAAAAGAAGGGGAAGACTGTGCCGGCCTTGCGCTCAGTTGTTGATGGGGGGGGGGAAGGTCTCATTGAATTTGCATGGGGCGCTCGCGAAATGCATTTTTGGTCCGTTCGTCCATTCGGCTCCGTGGCCTGCGTCAAACAGTTGAGAAATGTTCAACTTTTCAGGCAGCGCCGGATCCGTCGGCCAATCAGATCGCGATTATGCAAATACACTCCATGCGTTTCCTGGATCCATTTTGCAATAACAAGCAGGAAAAATCTGGCCGCAATATATTTTTATAGAAATGTGCAATAATAGGATTGTTTTTAGTCACCTGTTGTTTGTGTCTCTTTTGTATTAATATCCACACATCAGCTTTGTAGAGGGAGGCGATTTGATTGGCTGCAGTATGCGTCTACAAAGACTAGTCCCCAATACGTCAGACACGCCCTCGGCCATCCGCCGACAGACGCATGTAGTGTGAACAAGGCGGTTTCACCAAAAAATCGGCTCTGTGTGGACGGGGCCTTAGATACTAGGTTAGAGGGGGTCATCCCTATGTTCCCCAGGTCCTATGTTCCCCGGGTGCAAAGGGTTAGGGTCAGGTTTAGGGTTAGGGTGAGGGTTAACCCTAAACCTAACCCTAACCATTCGGAGGAGAGCCATTCTAACCAATTACAGGTGAATCAGAGGCGAAAAAGGCGGTACTTGCCCCTACCATCCTACGAAAAAAAGATTTGCTCACAGGGTCCTATGTTCCCCGGTCACATACAAGGGGGGAACATAGGACCCGGGGAACATAGGACCCGGGGAACATAGGTAAGCTCCCGGTTAGATAAGGTAGATACTAGGTTTAGAGAGGGTTAACTTCAGATACTCGGTTAGAGAGGGTTAGCTCCAGATACCAGGTTAGAGAGGGTTAGCTTCAGATACTAGGTTAGAGAGGGTTAGCTTCACTAGGTTAGAAAGGGTTAGCTATAGATACCAGGTTAGAGAGGGTTAGCTTCAGATACTAGGTTAGAGAGGGTTAGCTTCAGATACTAGGTTAGAGTATTGCAATGACCTGTCTTTCTTCAGGTCTCCCGACCTCCCTATCTGGCTGTCTGTCTACCTACCTACCAACCTGCCTCTCTGTCTACCTGTCTGTAGTTCTTCCTGTCTTTCCGTCTACCTACCAACCTGTCTCTCTGTCTACCTGTCTGTCTGTAGTTCATCCTGTCTTTCCGTCTACCTACCAACCTGCCTATATCTACCTGTATGTCTGTAGTTCATCCTGTCTGTCTGTCCACCTACCAACCTGTCTCTCTGTCTACCTGTGTGTGTAGTTCATCCTAGCTTTCCGTCTACCTACCAACCTGTCTCTCTGTCTACCTGTGTGTGTAGTTCATCCTGTCTTTCCGTCTACCTACCAACCTGTCTCTCTGTCTACCTGTGTGTGTAGTTCATCCTGTCTTTCCGTCTACCTACCAACCTGTCTCTCTGTCTACCTGTCTGTCTGTAGTTCATCCTGGGTTACAGCGGGTTGTCGGTGAAAGGAAGAGAGCTGCTGGACTTCCTGTCCAGCGCAGGATCTGATGTCATGCTCTTTGTTCCTCACAACGACGGCTTCCTTACCAATCAGGTACTGGTACAACTGCCAGTAAAACTACCAGTAAAACTACCAGTACAAGTTCAACTACCAGTATAACTACCAGTAAAACTACCAGTATAACTACCAGTATAACTACAAGTTAAGCTGCCGTAAAACTACCAGTAAAACTACCAGTAAAACTACAAGCACAACTGCCAATAAAACTACCAGTAAAACTACCAGTAGAACTACAAGTACAGCTACCAGTAAGACTACAAGTAGAACTACAAGTACAACTACCAGTATAGCTACCAGTAAAACTACAAGTACAACTACAATTACAACTACCAGTAAAACTACCTGTAAAACTACCACGGTAACTATTAAGAATACCAGTAAGACTGCTATCACAACTGCCAGTATTACTAACACTACAACTAACAGTAGAACTACCAGTTTGACTACAAGTACAACTTCCAGTATGGCTAACAGGATGACTACCAGTAGAAGTACTCGTTGGACTGCCACTACAACTACCAGTGTAATTAGTGTGTGTGTGTGTTTGTGTTTGTGTGTGTGTAGACTCTGTCAGGTAGAGATCTGGAGTATCATGTCTCAGCCAATCACAGCAGGCGTCTCTACCAGGACCTCCGACACCAGGAAGAGGTCCGCACCTGGCTGGGAGCCAATCTGATCGTTACCCATGGCAACAACCAGGTGACCCTCACACACACACACTCACTCACTCACTCACTCACTCACTCACTCACTCACTCACTCTGTCTCTGATCAGTTGATTGATCAGGTTATTGATCAGGTTATTCATCATATTATTGATCAGGTTATTGATCACATTATTGATCAGTATATTGATCAGTTTATTGACCAGGTCATTGATGAGGTTATTGATCAGTTTATTGACCAGGTCATTGATGAGGTTATTGACCAGATTATTGGTTTTTCTGACAGAGTGATAAACTGGTGAACCAGCAGCTGCTGCTGGACTGGGACATTCCTGCCACCAACGGGATCATCCATGTGATTCAGGCTCCGCTCCGAGCCCCGCCCCCGCAGGTAGGTCTCTCCAACCCTCGCCCCCACAGGCAGGTCTCTCCAAGCCATGCCCCGGTCTCTCTCTCCCAGTGTAACCAGTAGGTCTCCCAGTATAACCAGTTGGTCTCTCTCTCCCAGCATAACCCATAGGATTCCCAAAATAACCAGGAGTTCTCTGCAGTACCTTTGGGCTTGGCTAAGAAGTCTCTAAGAAACGATAACAGTGTTGTTGATAACCAGGGTTACCTATCAACCATGTTAATTCCAGTGTGTGTGTGTGTGTGTGTGTGTGTGTGTGTGTGTGCGTGTGACAGGCCAAGGCCACTCCATCTCATAGCCCTGCCCCCTCCAGCGGTGTGTCAGCCATCTTGGTAGCACTTCTGTTGTGTGGACTTGGGATGGGAGCGGTGGGCTACTTCCTGTGGAGACGCGAGAAGACTCCCTTCAACTTCCAATACTTCAAAGTAAAATTCACACACAAACATATACAAAATAATTTATTTTTTAATTTATTCATATATATATAAAATAAGATAATGGTGAAAAAATATATACATATATGTAGCCTATATATTTGTATATGTATATATATATACAGAAGAGTATTGATCGAAGCATGTGATAATGACGTATACTAATCCATACTAAAGCCACATCAAAAGGAGACATTGTATTTGTGTTTCAGAACGAGACTGAGGCTTTCCCAGCGGTCATGATGTCCATTGACAACCCTCTGTACAGCGAAAACACTGTGAGTACACACACACACACACACACACACACACACACACACACACACACACACACGTCACTTTCACTACACACAGACACACACCGCATCTGGTAGCACACGCACAAAAAAACACACCAACACTGTTACTACACACACACACACACCTTATCTGTTAGTACACACACACACACACACTAGCATCTTGGCACGTCCTGGCACTTATTGTGTGCACTTATTGTGTTTTGTATGTCCTTCCACTTAAAAATAGTACTTAGCAGCTTGTAGCATCTCGGTTCTATGAATATCCTTACTGTACCGACAGCGATATATTGTTGTTTCTCTTTTGACAAATGTTCTTATTGTGAGTCGCTTTCGATAAAAGCGTCTGCTAAATGCCCTAAATGTCAATGTTAGTTGTGTACTACAGTGTGTGTTTGTCTTCCAGGACTCAGGACAGCCCTCCGACCTCGTGGGTTCTTCATACTTGGGGGACATGAAGCAGTAGAACCAGTTGAAACCAGAAGTGGCCGAGCAGAAGTTCTCCCGAGAGGAAACAGCGTCTGGTTTCACATTCAGAGGAAACGTGAACGACACAATAACGTAGGGTACATAAAGACCCACTCGCTCGTTGTACATGGATGGTGATATCTGTATTGGCTACAGCTTGTTCTCGTGTCTGTTTTTACCCAGAATGCAAAGCTGACATAATTTTCTGTCATAAAGTATTTTTAAATAAAATGTGTACATTTGAATGTGAAGATCTATTTTTAACCAATAAATCATCTTGTTCTCGTAGTCTGTCTCAATGAACTCAGACTCACAGACTTCTACAAACAGACTTAGGGACATATTTGGCTATTTAGCATGTAAGGCTACTACGTTTTAGGCTACTTAGCATGTTATGCCTCATTGCTTGTTAGGCTACATAGCATGTAAGGCTACTTAGTGTTAGGCGACTTAGCAAGTTACGCCTCATTGCCTGTTAGGCTACTTTGCATGCTATGCCTCATGGCTTGTAAAGCTACTTAGCATGAAAGAAAACCTTGCATGTAAGAATACTTGGCATGTACGGCTGAGTGTGTCAGTGTCGAAAACCGTTTGTATCAATGGCAAAAATGACCACTGAACACCAAAAGTGTTGCCAAAGAGAACATGCCGTGTTCTTTTCAAGGATGAGGCTTCAGTTGAGTTTATTATTATTTATTCAAGTAAGATAGAAAGCACCGTCTGGCAAGCAGCTGCACGAGGTATGACTATGTGCACAGGGAGATTTGAGCCAACCGTCTAATGGGCCGCTCTGAAGGTCCACTGATCTAGGGTGTGTGTGAGTATTCATACAGGTGACTCCTCCTCTCAGGAGGAGCCATGACTCTAGGAGGAGCTGTGTTTTTCCACAGCTTGGATTGCGAGTTTTCTGCCATATCTGGTGATGTTCTGCGTACTTAGCTGGGCGGGCCTATGGTGTCGTGGAATCCGGCCCTGAAGCGGCTTGCCCTTTGGTTATTCTCTTAGTGGTCACAACAGGAATGCAAAAGGTGCCATGTCTGACGTAGGCAACCTTGGGCTCACCAGATTATGTGAAACTCCCTTTATAATGTGTCTACGGCTGAACCCTTTTTTGTCTCAGTCATTTTCTACTTTCAGTACGGAGGGGGGGGGCAGACATTGTGACCATGTCACAAATGGCCACCATGTCACCATTTGTGACATGGTGGAGTTAGTGTAGAGTAAGTGGTTCAGTGGTAAGTCCTGCAGTTTGAAGTTCTTGAGACCAGGGCTCAAGTCCTGCTTACGTTGGTGGTTTTTAAAGCGATCATTGTGTGAATATAATGTTGAATATAAAATCTGATCATCTTCTATAGCAATGGTCTTGGTGTTGCAGTGCCCTGCTGACTAAAGAAGTAAAGATGTACATACCAGTGGCACTTGAACCCTGGCTAACAGCCTCCAATTTCCCACAGAGATTGGGAAATTGATATAGTCTGAGGTAATATATGATGGTACAATAGATATCATTACATTTAAACATACAAAATGGTTAGATGTAAACTAAAATCCGCAGGAATTGAACCCCGGTCTCCAGTGTTGCCCAACAGTGCTCTCCCCTGCACCACTAAGACGGGTCAATAGACAATGATCATTGATTAATCATCAATCATAATTGCGTTCACAGGATATGTGTAATCAAATAATTTAGCAGTTATTTGTGTATGAGATGGGCAAGGACATCATCCGTGTGCTTTAGGGTTTGGAACCAGCTAACCTCTGCTAACCTCTTAGTTCATTTTCCGTTTCAAAGGGCGTCACCAACGGCCGCAGACAAGAATGCCTCTGGATGCCATTGGACAGCCCTACAACCAATCATGTCATTGGAACGGGTGACGCACTGAGTGACGAAAAAACATAATTCTTCTCAACAAAAGCTTTAAATGCAGTCGTTGTTCTTCTTTTAGTCAAAATATATAGTCCAGATCGTTTAATACTGTCTAGATGGTGGAATCAATGGACAATCTGCGGCAGCCATCTTTGTTGTTGTTGACAATTCCTCGCGCTCCTCGTTTTTAGCCCACCTCCTTTAGAGACTAACTCTGTTTGTGATTGGTCGGCCTCTGCCACCTTGGTTAGATAAAATAGGTTGTGATTGGTTGGTCTGTCATACTGGGCAGAATATTTTTGTACCCGAGTGAATGTTCGTTGACCTCGGATATCTGAATAAACTAATAATAATAATTCTATAAATATGTCTACACTTGTAGACATAACTTACTAGCTAACTACTATAACTAAATACCACGGTACCACAAGACCAGAGGCAAGCATAGTGCCTCACCAGAGAACGTGGGGATGGGATTGATAAGCTTTGTGCTTGAAGTCAAACACACTCAGGCAGTTCTAGGGTTCATTTTTCTACCCTGCTGGACTAGTCAGTTCTAGGGTTGAGTATTCTAATTATCTACTCTACTGGACTAGTCAATTCTAGGGTTGAGTATTCTACTCCACTGGACTAGTCTTCTCTAGGGTTAAGTATTCTAATCATCTACTCTACTGAACTCTTCAGTTGTAGGGTTGAGTATTCTAATCATCTACTCTACTTGACTAGTCAGTTGTAGGGTTGAGTTTTCTAATCATCTACTCTACTGGACTGGTCAGTTGTAGGATTGAGTATTCTGCTCTACTGGACTAGTCAGTTGTAGGGTTGAGTATTCTACTCTACTAGTCAGTTGTAGGGTTGAGTATTCTACTCTCTTGGACTAATCAGTTCTAGGGTTGAGTATTCTACTCTACTGGACTGGTCAGTTCTCGGGTTGAGTATTCTCCATCTACTCTACTAGACCGGTTTATATTTCACATGATTAATTAAATCTGCTTCAGTGTTGTTAAACTCGTCAGATTGGTCTCAATGATAAGCTTCATGGGGGGGGGGGGGGTTCGTTGTCATAGCAACTACTGCCAGCGAGCACTTATTCATCACTAGTAGCTCCAACGTGATTGGTCGTTCTCCCGTGAACACCACTCCAGCCTCCACACGAAGAACCCTCTGAAGTTTGGTAATAATCCGAACCCACTTCCATTGTTTCAAATGTGTTTTATTTAATTTTTATTTCAAATAAGTATGAAATACACAGAAAAACAAACAGGAAGTCCCAGGTAAGTCTTCCTGGAGACCTCAGAACAAATTTAAATTAACATATTCTCGTAAAAAAAAACTACCAACTAGAAAGTGTTTGGATCGTTTGGAATGGTCATGGGGAGTTGCCGTGAAGACAGTGCCATTCAACTTTCCAACAGAGGCCAGGAGGTGACATGACCCCCCCATGGGTCACGTGTAAGAACCATGACCCGGGCAGCCATGAGGAGTTTAGCAGCGAGGGTCAACCTGTCCGACCCAAAGTGCTGCGTGCCTCGTCCAACCCTTACATCCAGGGTCTGGAGATTGGGAGACCGGGAAGAACCCCAAAATAACCTGGGGAGAGCCCAGGGAGAGGGCCCCGGGCTGGAGGACCGCGGAGTGTCACTGGAGGTGCCGGTAGTCCTTCATGGGCATGGGCTGTATGTGGATGACGGGGGACAGGTCCAGCTGCAGGATCTTCTGGGCTTTCCTCCTGGCGTCTGCCACCGACCGGGAATGGTCCACCTTGATCACCTTCCTTCTCAGGCTGGCCAGGACCCTGCGGCTGCCGCTGCCCTGGGGGTGGGCCCCGTGGACCCCGTTGCTGCCAAGCTCGGCCTGGGGGCCGTAGAGGGTTGGGGCCGAGTCTCCGATCAGGGCCCCGTCGTGGCGGACGGGGCAGGAGAGGCCCCAGGGTCTCAGCAGGGAGGCGGGGGCCTCGCCGTTGGTCTGGGACGGGTGGAGCGGGATCCCCGAGAGGGCCAGGGGAGGGGGGAGGTGCTGCTTGGAGTGGGGGCCCGACGATGGCTCCCAGCTGGTGTGGATCTGGAGCCTGGCGGTGGGGGCCCCGGGCAGGTCCTGGAGGTTGGTCAGTCTGAGACAGGGCTGAGGAGCACAGGGCCCCTGAGTCCAGCTCACCGGGGCCGAGGGGGGGCAGAGGGGTGCCTCTGGAGGGCAGGTGCCCTGAATCCGGGGGCTCCCCCTCTGGGCCTTCCTCCAGGACGGATGCACATGCACATCCCTCTTCCTGGCCGGTGGCTTCCGGCCCCTCCGCTTGGCGGTGGGTTTCTGGCTCTTCTCCAGGGCCCGGAGCTTGTCCTGGGTGAGCGGGCAGCTGAGGGCCGAGCGGTAGCCGTACACGTCCTTACTGCGCAGCACCGTGGCCTTGTGGCCCTCCTCCCGCAGCTCCTGCAGGAAGATCAGGAGCTCCTCTGTGCTAGGGAGCCCCCGGGGCCTGGGGCCCACACCCAGGGCCTTCTCCGCCCCCGACCCAACAGCCAGCAGGACCTGCTGGCTGCTGGGTCTGGTGCTGGGCAGGTCCTGGGTGCTGTTGGACCTCCTGGTGCCGAGTTGTGCCGGGGCGCCAGGGTGGGGGGGCCCGAGCTTGGGCCCCAGGATCTTCAGCGCCTCCAGGACCACGCTTTGGCCTGCCGATGAGACGCGGCTCCACGAGTGGAGAGCCTGCTTCTCCTCCATGGCGAAGGTCAAGGGTCGAAGCACCGCCGGACGGGTCAGCAGGTTAGCCATGCTGCCGGGTCCTGACAGGGGAGACAGGAAGTGAGGTCAGCCGGGTGATCAACACAGGAAGTGAGGTCAGCCAGGAGACCAACACAGGAACCCTATGGTTATGTCTGAATCGGGTACGACGTCGTTTGACCTCGTGTCAATGAGAACACGGTGACAGCGCTCCAGAGATTATCGTTCAGCCTCCACAGAGGACTCAAGGTCCTTTTACGTCAGGCAGGTCAAGTAGAAATGTCGTGAAAAAGAGAGAACATCTCAATTATGTGACAAACTAAATCCTTTTATACATTAAGAGTTATGCAGGAGAAAGAGATGGGTCCCAATCCTATAAAGCATAGTGAAGATATGGAAGAAATTAACCCTATATTCTATGGCAAACTATGATTATTATCAGGCCTATATAGCATATAAATACATTAATGGTGGAAAATAGCTAGTCACCTTTCCCCTATAAGTGGGGTCTGACAGGAGTCTGGCCTAAAGTGCTGATTCCATGGGGAGGGTCCAAGGGGTCAGGATGTACTGAAACTGCACCGTAAACACAGGACCTTGAACCGGTCAAACATGCTATTCTCATACTCTATACGTTATCTGTATAGTCGGACATGTTATGTGAGTCTTGGAGGATGACTTGCAAAAAGTGAAAACAATATTGGGTAAATAAGGAGCAGGACGAGAATCATTCTGCAGTTTGTTCTGCAAACCACGAGAAACATCTGGCAGTGTGTCTTACAAGCCACTCGGCTTTGTTGCCGCCTGTTCGCGGGTAGCAATAAAGTCTTCTGTCATGCTTGCTCCGGATTCCTCACGCGCTCTTATTTAGTTGAAGTGATAGAATTCGGTTATCTTCTACCACAAAGACAGTATATGCTCTGTCCTTTCACCAAAATATCTAAGTATTTAGAAGATTAAATAATAATGGAGTTTCACACTTTTTAATCCAAGTCTTTCTGGATGAGGGGGATTATGATCAGCATTTGAAGTGTTCTTTAATACTTAAATTCTTTGGAGACTTTGCCGTTGTTTCCCTGTTCGATGACAAAAGGTAGGCTATCACTCCTTTGGAGAAAGTTGGTATCCAACACGTTGGATACCAACGTGTTGGATACCAACTGCACACCGTCATGACGCCCATCTTTACGTCGGCAGTACAAGGAAACTTTGGCTTGAAGCACCTTCATGTATCATGATGAATTGGTCTGCATATAACAGAGCGATAATCATAGTTATATGGATGTAGTTAACCACTTTGGATGCATGCATAGCCATCGCTCAAGTATAGTATAGCCAACTCAAAATCTCGTTATTTAGTTGTTGAACTATACTACACTAAAGCTACAGCTATACACTATAGCTGGTCAATGACAAGATAAACAAAGGAAGGGGCTTTTCAGGGAAAAAGCTTAACCCAGAAAGGGTTAAACATTGACAACTTAATAGACACAAAATGTTTGGTGGTTAGCGACTATTTGCCGATGGGAAGAGGCTAGGTGCAGACTAAAGGGACAAAAGGAAACAACTGAGTAGGGTGTTGTAGTGAATCTTGAAGCTGAAAACACAGGAAGTCACAAGCAACGATGCATGGGATTTTGCATAGTAGTCGAAACGCTAGGAAGTATCACATTAAGAGAGATGATAACAATAGAGCTTGCGCTAGGTAGCATCATGTTCATCAAGCAGCTAATAGTAGAGCTAGCTCTAGGTAGCATCATATTTAGCTCTAAATTCTAAATTGGTTCCGAGAGGCAGGCTGTCTTACGGAACAGATAGTCTCACATAGCATTTCACAGAAGAATAGCTGATGGATGGCTGGGCCATTTCAACCACATTACACTCACTCATGTTATCGCACTTAAGTTTCCCCTACAGCAACTTTGATGCTAAATATTCATGAGGCGACTAACCAATCAACACCGGGTAGCCTCATTGCTAGTGGCACTATTTTAAAAAGAAGGTCTTATCACAACCATCCATTGTGTATCTGCAAATAATTGTGCATTCATAATAACAGAATGTTTAGAATGTTTTATGTGCACAGTATTAGTGAATAGCCGATTGACCGCTGAAATAGACAAAGATTCCTACTAGATCTCTTTATTGAGCTCTGTTCATTACAGTACTGCAGTCCGTCTCCTGTCAGGCTACGGTTACTAGGAGCTCCTGGTTTAAGAGCTCTCGCAGCTTCATGAGTGCCAGGACATTAAATGAACATCTCAAGTCAACCAAAGTAAAGTTTAGTTTAGTATAGTATAGTATATAGTGAAGGGAAATGTACGGCTGTGGTAATCCAAGAAAAACTTGTTAGACTGAAATTCAGCCTTCTCTTCGACCAATCGATTGGTCGAAGAGGGGAAAATAATCTAGACTAACTAAACTGGCCACAGTGCAGGGGGTGGCGACCAGGCAGAGGGCTCTACCTGGTCGCCACAACATCACATATGCTGTGTGGAGGAAGTCCCAGGGCTTCGGATCCGCTCTAGGTCCGAGTCTGACACGGTAACGGCAGAGCCTCACGGTCGAGCGGGTCGCACACCAGACCAGCAAGGAAGTGCCACGTCAGGCAGTGCAGCGTGGCACAGAGACAACACGCATCATAAGATTCCATTTTAGGTCTGGTGCTGTGTTTAATATCATGGGTTGCAAGGGATAGGGATTGGCCGCCTACAGTGCATACTTTTGGTTGTCCTTTTTAACTAATTGCTGACACACCCTCAAATTCTTTCACTGATTTGAGGCAGAGTCAATTAGGAAAAGCAGAATCCATTAGGTTATGCAAATTCGAAAATGTGAAAACAAGAAAGGATACCAGGTCAGAGGGTTAGCTTATTTAACAAAAGAGCTAGGGGCAGCAAAATATTAAGCTAAAAAAATAATATTGGTGTTGGTGCTAGGCAGTGTTGGGGGTAACGCGTTACTTTGCGTTACAGTAACGATATTACCTTTTTGGGTAACAAAGTAAAGTAACGCATTACATTTAAAATATCGGTAACTACACTACTTTACTAGACTATAGTAACGCGCTTTCCTGCGTTACCCAAGCCGTGTTTGCCTGCGTGTAAAGTTCTGATCTGTTGTGGTGCTTGCTGCCTGTGTGTCTACAGCGCCTGCTTGCCTCGGCACGTTGCCATAGCGATCGATTTGAGTGACGTAGCTGCTTGTGCGAAGGAGTGTTCAAGTGTTGGAGCGCAGAAGCAGGTGACACAGAAAGACCGGCTGGGTGCAGGGTTCATTGTAGAAGACATGCTCCCCCTGTCGATTATTGAATCGCCCAGATTTAGAAAAATAGTAGATAAAATACCCGCGACTCGCAAGCCAACATCCAAAAGGAAAACATTTTCCTAGGGAAATTGTTCTTTCATATGGTTTTATATGCTATTTTGTATAGATGTATACAATAAACACTAAGTGATGATAGGGCTATGGTGTTTGTCCATGTATCTACAGTAAATTAAGAAACGGGAAAGTAAAGTAATAAGTAGTGAAGTTACTTTTCAAATGCAGTAACTAGTCAAGTAATCTCATTACAATTTACAGAACTAGTAATTAGTAACTAATTACTTTTTTGAGTAACTACCCCAACACTGGTGCTAGGCAACATCATGTTTAGCTAGAGTAATAAATAATAGAGTTAGAACTAGGTAGTATCATGTTTAGCTAGCTGATAAGAGTTAGCACTATCATCTTTAGCTAGAGGATAATAATAGAGTTAGCACTACGGAGTATCATCTTTAGCTAGAGGATCATAATAGTTAGCATTACGGAGTATCATCTTTAGCTAGAGGATAATAATAGTTAGGATTACGGAGTATCATGTTTAGCTAGCTGATAATAAAAAAGTTAGCACTACGGAGTATCATCTTTAGCTATCTGATAATAAAATTGTTAGAACTTGGTAGTAAAATGTTAAGCTAGAGGATAGAAATAGAGTTAGCACTACATGCTAGATTTGTAGTGTTTCCTCAAGTGATATTGAATTTCTTGGTAGAAATGCTGCACACTGCCTCGCCCAAATTCTTCGGCATTCCCTCTTTATCTAGCCTGGTCCTACCAGACTCGTACCTCATTCCATTTGCACAGAGAGTCTGGACCTACTCAATTGACAAACGTTAACTCACTTTAAGGCGGGTGTCTGTTGAAGTTTAAAACTATTGGATCTGCCCAGTGCCACTCTCGATCTGCCATAACCAATCGCTAACGTTTGGCCAGGAATCATGTTTCGCGTAGGCTGTAAACAAACCAAACACTGTACGTGAAGATGTCCGTCAACGAGAGCTGACTTTAACGTCATTGTTCTCAGCCACTCCCTCTGGTCGCTGATTGGACGCAGAAAATCTGGACAGAGAAAACCCACTAACATACCGCAGACCCAGACGTAGCACTGAAGGGAAATTAAAATTGAGCGGAAGTACTTAGGCAGGCGGAGCCAGGCTACACGTTATCGGGCTCAGAGCCAAAATGTTTCCTAACAGGTTGGGTTTCTCTACCGAATCAATGTTTTCAATGTAGGCCCTAGCCAACAGGAGAGAAGCACGTCATTCTGGATGGCACATTCTCCGTTCAGAAGGCTTAACTGACTAACTGAAGAAAATAGGCTTCACATAATTACAATTATTATTTCAGTAACATAAAAATTGGAACAAAAACAGGCCTTTTTAAAGAGAAAGTACTGCAGTTTACAAGTGTGTATTATTTGGTGGCATCTAACTTGGCAGAAATGTACACTCCCATGAAAATGAGAATTGTTGTGTTTTCGTAACCTTAAAATGACACCTTCAAATCTACATAGGGCTAACTATCCAATGAGCCTGCAATATTATACCGCCATGTTTCTAGAGTAGCCCGGAATGGTAATAACGGCTATTTCGGAGTCACAGAGCTATAAATTTGACGATGACAGCCTTTTGGAAGTACCTACTGGCACCTAACAGGTCAGTACAGGACACATTTTTAGATTTTAGGGCAAAGCTTTTATCCAAAGTGACTTCGAACCAATTATACACACATTCACAAAACCATGCAAGGCTTTGTGTGATGGGACTGTGTGATGGGACTCGCGAGCAGATAGGGCTAGATATCTCGCTCGACACTCGATGTACTTGGTGGATTGATCTAGCAACCTTCTGGTTATAAATCAACCAGCTGTACCTCCTGAGCTAGGCCGGCCATTGTAGCTTTTCCTACGTTGTTGGAATGGAATAGTTGAGAGGGGGTATTCAGTTAGTTCCAATCTGCAACCTCACCGCTGCTTGCCACTAAATCCTACCCAATGCACCTTTAACACAAGCAATAACATCTCAACACCGGTCCCTCCTGCATCTTATTTCTCAAACGTCTACAATTACAATTACAATTAGGGCATTTAGCTTTTATCCAAAGCGACTTACATCGGTTAATACACACATTGACACACCGAAAGCAGAGTCAACCATGCAAGGCAACAGCCAGCTCGTCAGGAGCAGTTAGGGTTAAGTGTCTTGCTCAGGGACACATCAACACTCAGGTAGGACGAGCTGGGGATCGAACTAGCAAACTTTCAATTACAAGGCAACTGCTCTCAGCTAAGCCGACCCCTCTACTGTCTAATGTGACCTAAGAGGGCTGTTCCCTCTTCTCTCAGTCTGCAACCGTCTAAAATGGCTGACCCGGTTCCATAGCACTCTCCCTCTCTGCTCCATAGCCCCTCTCCCCTCCGCCCCATGGCTCCTCAGTTCAAGAAACCCTCCCCCTCTGTTCAGTAGCACCTCCCCCCACCGTTATGTTGACCCTCCCCCTCTGTCCTGTAGCCCCTGACCTTCTGTTCTACTGCCCCTACCCCTCTGTTCTGTAGCCCCTACCCTTGTTCCGTAGCCCCTCCCCCCTCTGCTATGTAGCCCCTCCTCATACCGTGCAGTTGCCCCTCCCCCTCTGTTCAGTTGTCCCTCCCCCTCTGTTCAGTTGCCCCTCCCCCTCTGTTCAGTAGCGCCTACCTTCTGTTCAGTAGCGCCCCCTCCTCTGTTCGGTTGCCCCTCCCCCGCTCTTTGTTATCCTACTGCTAGTAAGATCTGGAAGCGCATCTGTGACCTTTCTCAGCAGAATGTCTGGGACACAGCATCGATTAACGGCATCAAGTAGGGCTGGGCGATAGGTCGATATTTGAAATATATCGATATTTTTTCAAACGAGATATGGAGCGAGACGCTATCGTCAACATCGATATAGTTTAATTTGCGTTGAAAGTACAGCATATTTTATCCAAATAACAGCAGTTTCGAACCGCGACTGCCGCCTGCTATTTCGTAAGTCTGCTTACCTCTCGGCCGCTCTGCCTCCGGCTCACATACACACGGCCCGGCCCCCCTTCCACTCACGTCACTTTTTTAAATCCCCTACGGCGCGAAACATGAAGTCCGCGGCGCAGAGGTATGCATGAAAGCAGAAGACAAATGGCTCCATAGTTTGGAGATGGTTTGGGTAAAAGGTGTCTGACGAATGACAGAATCAGGTTTTTTGTAGAGAGTGCTTCAAATCTGTCGCAACTAAAGGGTCGGTTACGACCAACCTCTTCCATCACTTGCAGGCGCACAACGTGCTCAAAATGCGTGCAGCGACCCAACATCTTAAGCTGTCTCGACATTGTTATTTCTTTTTTTCCAGATAAAGGCAGTACAGCAATTGTCACAAAATGATTCCGGACTCCCGGACACACGCCGGAGTGTATGGAGGGTGCCGCTCCATGTCGCGATTAAATTCTGTGCTTCAGATTGATGAGGAAGTGGAAGAACCAGAGATGACGGAGAACCCGACCATCGGGTTGTGTTCTCCGACGGTCGGGAGATAAATTAATAATATAATTATTATTATAGTACGATTCATAAGATTCCGGAGGCGCACACAGCTTTTGGCCGTGATATTATGTTTTAATATTCTCAAATACGAGGCGGAGGCAGTGTCTAGTCCACGGTTTATTCAACCATCAAACTGTATTCAATTCCGAACGGTAGGAATAGTAACGGTAAATCCAACCGGTAGGTAGGTAGGCTATAGTAATAACGGTAACTCCCCCCTCCCCCTATCAGCAAGGCAGGTTAACGAGCACAGCGACACTGGCAGGCTTGGAATGAGAGCACAGCGGTGCCACCGATGTAGAATGACGAGTTGGAGCGCGGCAACGGCAACTATGTTATTGCGTCAACAAATTATATTATATCGATATTCTGCCTGAAGACATCGAGATATGACTTTTGGTCCATATCGCCCAGCCCTGGCATCAAGGACCGCCTACTTTTCAGCAAGAGGTCTTAGTTGACATGCAAGCGTGACCAATCAGGGACCATACGCCGGACACGTAACCAACAGACTAGTCCTGAAACACAATGTGATAATCACAGAAATGTAATTTATAACAATTGCTAAGCAATCTACAAGTATAATACACAATATATCTGTGGACAGAAAAAAACACAGATGTGAACATTAATACCCCTGATCAACCCGTGTTAAACCAGAACTACATCTACCTCGTCTACATTACTGGGAGGGAAAATGCTGATAGCCAATGAGAATTGAGTCTTGAATCTCTTCCAAGGCGCTACAGGGTTCAACTTGACCTGTATCAGACGTTCAGGATGAATCACGTGGTCACCTAAAGTGAATGAACAGAAGAGGCTAGTTTACTATCTTAAAAGGGGACATATCATACCACCAGGTGTGACATCACAGGTGGGCGTGTCCATCTAGATGTGTGACGGATAGATGGACACGCCAACCTGTGATGTCACAATGCTGCACATTTTCAAACCTGCTTGTAATGGCTAATCACACTCAGACCTGGTGGTATGATATGTCCCCTTTAATGGTCAATCTGTGAGTGCATGCAAAGTAAGGAGTAGCATCGCAGCCAGTTCATGTAGTAAGTAAAATTGACATTAGGTAACTGAATCGTTGTTTTCTTGAAAGCGTTATCAAGCTAGCTGTTTGCCACGAACTCATTGGAGAATTCCTTGTGTTTGTGGTGCCAAGAAGGACTGAAATCGCTCAATATTTTAAATCCTAAATGTTTGACAATGATACACCTTGTTCTTGTCTTTCTCACCTGCATTGAGAGACAGTAATAGCTTGCCATGTAGCGACTGATTTTAGTTATTAGTTTCTATGGAAATACTGTTTCCGATAGTTATTGGCTACTATGTAGCTAGTTTTCGGCAGTTATCGGTTGCTATGTAGCAGTGGTTGCTAGGTGTTTTCTAGTTGCTATTTGAGTACTGTTTGCTATGTGTTTACTTGTTCATATGTGTTGACATGTTGCTAGGTGTTGCCTGGTCACTGGGTGTTTGCTGGTTGCTATGTGATTATTTGTTGCTATGTGGTTACTTGTTCATATGGGTTTACACGTTGCTAGGTTTTTGCTGGTTGCTATGTGATTATTGGTTGCTATGTGGTTATTTGTTCATATGGGTTTACATGTTGCTAGGTTTTTGCTGGTTGCTATGTGATTACTGGCTGCTATGTGGTTACTTGTTCCTATGTTTTTACTGGTGGCTTGGTGTTAACAGATGGCTAGGTGTTTACAGGTTGCTAGGTGTTAGCTGATTGCTAGGTGATAACTTCTTCATATGGTTACTGGTGGCTAGGTGTTTACAGGTTGTTACAGGGTTACTGTTTGTTACGTAGAAGAAGGGTTCTATAAAAAGTTTAGATATATCTGTAGTAGGCTAATAAATTCAGCCAACCGATATCGGTATATCGTTGCTGCTTTGCAGAGGGCAACCTCAACTTTTCTCCAACCAAATCTTTATTTAACACCAAGCTACACTTTAAGTAGTCCAACAAAACCTGCACTGTCCAGCCTTCGCTCACATTTCCACCTCAAACTCAACTTTCACAAGATTTCAGAGCAAGAATTCTACTTCAGCGAGACAACTCAGCGCAACTTTCTATGTTGGGATCTTTTCCATTAAGGGTGAGGTTTAAGTGGCAAAAAATATACGGCTGAAGCGTTCTCGCTCCACACTGGACCCATTTCCAAAAGTGTTGTCACCGAAAAAGCCGTACACCCAAAATTATCGAAAATAAATTGTCCTGGTAAAAATAACTGAAGTTCCCCTTAAGTCGAACTTTGCCTAATATTTCAAGAGCAACACAAAGAACTAGAATCAAACCTTTTTACCAGCACAAAATACACAGAGCTTGAATGTTACACTGCTGTGTTTTTTCGCTTCAAATTTAAAATGTTCGCAATTTCCAAACACGGCTGTTTGCCGTGTCTTGGCTTCCGGCTTAGCAGTATAGTCAATAATAAAGCCATTTAAGAATTCGTCCTTTGTTAACAATAACTATCATTGATCTTTACGATATCTAAAATGAACATATTGTGGTATAATTATAACCAAACTTAGCGTTACGCAGTTTGTACGCCTTTGTTAACCAGAGCGTCAAAGATTCGCGCGTCGCTAGCAACCGTTTACGATCTTTCGCTGCACACGAGCGCCCCCTCCCCCGACATGGCGAGCGTCCAATCGGCGTCCGCTATTGAACTTCTTGAAAATATCACGCAGAGCACTCGATACACCGTTATACATGACCACCTATCAAACGGACGGTCAACGGCTGGCTGTGAGGCTCCAGTGTTGTTCCCAGCTATGTTCTCTGTGACCTGGACACTTCAGGTCTCGTCCTGGCCTCTCAGCTCGGCCCGGACGGGACACGGGAGGGACAGCGAAAATAGAAAGGACTCTGAGCTCACCGTTCACCGGAGCGATGTCTGCCTCTCTTCGTCCGCTCCAGCGAAGCTTCACAGTAAAATGGCTGCAACAACAGCGGCGCTGGGAGAGGGGTGGGCGGGGCGGGGCCACAGGGAGAGAGCGACGGAGAGAGGGAGAGATAAATAGAGAGAGACTTAAGGTTGGCTCAGAGGAGCCGGTGGGCGGGTCTTCAGAGAGAGCGGGGCATTCGGTTAGAGGAGAGGAGCGGTGGGCGGGGCTTTGGGCGGGGTTAGAGAGAGGCTGAAAACACAAAAGAAGACCCTTAACTGTAACGCTAACCTAGGGCCAGCCCTACATCTTCTGGGGCCCCAGACGAGAAAAACATTGGAGGCCCCTCCTTGGGCCAACATGGCCCATTTCCATTTGTTTTTGGACCCCTGTCTAAAATGCCAATTAGCGGGTTGAAGATATTAATATTAGTGTTGAGCCTGAACATTTAGATAGTCGTACGTGAGGCAGGAATTTGAAATCTAAATTCAGTTCAATTTGTCAGAATATCCCAGGGATTATATAAAGATACATAGGTAAAACCCCAAGACATTTAAGTGCGAGTGTACCCCCTGTTTCGGCTGTAGTTCTAACACAGAACACACAGTTCTAGGAAGGAGAGGGGCTGTGGTTTCCCCATAGTTACGACCCATATTGTGGTTAATTGAGGTGTTACTTGTATACAGATACACACCAACACCTACAGCCACACACACACACACACATATACACACACGCAGGCGCGTGCACACACACACACACACAAACACACACAACCTCACTCAAGCAGACACACACACATATACACACACAAATACACACACACACACATACAAACACACACACACACAACCTCACTCAAGCAGACGGACACACATACAGTGGGGCAAAAAACTATTTAGTCAGCCACCAATTGTGCAAGTTCTCCCACTTAAAAAGACAAGAGGCCTGTAATTTTCACCATAGGTAAAGCTCAGCTATGAGAGACAAAATGCAAAAAAAAATCCAGAAAATCACATTGTCTGATTTTTTAAGAATTTATTTGCAAATTATGGTGGAAAATAAGTATTTGGTCACCTACAAGCCAGCAAGATTTCTGGCTGTCACAGACCTGTAACTTCTTCTTTAAGAGGCTCCTCTGTCCTCCACTCGTTACCTGTATTAATGGCACCTGTTTGAACTCCTTATCAGTATAAAAGACACCTGTCCACAACCTCAAACAGTCACACTCCAAACTCTACTATGGCCAAGACCAAAGAGCTGTCAAAGGACACCAGAAATACAATTGTAGACCTGCACCAGGCTGGGAAGTCTGAATCTGCAATAGGTAAGCAGCTTGGTGTGAAGAAATCTACTGTGGGAGCAATTATTAGGAAATGGAATACATACAAGACCACTGATAATCTCCCTCGATCTGGGGCTCCACGCAAGATCTCACCCTGTGGGGTCAAAATGATCACAAGAACGGTGAACAAAAATCCCAGAACCACACGGGGGGACCTAGTGAATGACCTCCAGAGAGCTGGGACCAAAGTAACAAAGGCTACCATCACTAACACACTAAGCCGCCAGGGACTCAAATCCTGCAGTGCCAGACGTGTCCCCCTGCTAAAGCCAGTGCATGTCCGGGCCCGTTTGAAGTTTGCTAGACAGCATTTGGATGATCCAGAACAGGATTGGGAGAATGTCATATGGTCAGATGAAACCAAAATAGAACTTTTTAGTAAAAACTCAACTCGTCGTGTTTGGAGGAGAAAGAATGCTGAGTTGCATCCAAAGAACACCATACCTACAGTGAAGCATGGGGGTGGAAACATCATGCTTTGGGGCTGTTTTTCTGCCAAGGGACCAGGACGTCTGATCCGTGTGACGGAAAGAATGAATGGGGCCATGTATCGTGAGATTTTGAGTGAAAACCTCCTTCCATCAGCAAGGGCACAGAAGATGAAACGTGGCTGGGTCTTTCAGCATGACAATGCTGACAATGCTGAAAATCTTTGGAGGGAGTTGAAAGTCTGTGTTGCCCAGCGAAGGCCCAAAAACATCACTGCTCTAGAGGAGATCTGCATGGAGGAATGGGCCAAAATACCAGCAGCAGTGTGTGAAAACCTTGTAAAGACTTACAGAAAACGTTTGACCTCTGTCATTGCCAACAAAGGGCATGTAACAAAGTACTGAGATGACCTTTTGTTATTGACCAAATACCCATTTTCCACCATCATTTGCAAATAAATTCTTTAAAAATCAGACAATGTGATTTTCTAGATTTTTTTTTTTCATTTTGTCTCTCATAGCTGAGGTATACCTATGATGAACATTACAGGCATCTCATCTTTTTAAGTGGGAGAACTTGCACAATTGGTGGCTGACTAAATACTTTTTTGCCCCACTGTATACACACACAAATACACACAGATGCACACACACACACACCCTCACTCACACACCGTCACTCACTCACACACAAACATATACAGTACATACAAAGACAAAAATATATTCCCCACATACATCTAAGTCATACACATGCATGTAAACATAAACAGCAGAGAGTGCTGAGCAGAACAGGGGTGGAGCTAAGTGTGAAGAGCTGTCCGAAGCGCACACAGTGGACAGTGCCAGGGTCAGGTGGATATGTTACCCTGAATGTGGTCAAGCTGTCCGTTGACATTTAAACTTGTAAACAAGCAGACTATATTAAGAGATTGGTCGGGCAGAAACCCAGGACAAATGACCAATAAGCAGGCATGGTCGTCCGGGCGGGTTGGACACAAGCCCTGAAGAAATAAATAAATTGATGAGTGAATAACATTGATGTCAGTTTTTTACAATGCATTGACAATAAAACACCTTCATGTTATTTCCTCTGTCCTCGCCTATTTGAAAACTACTTGATTATTCGCTCAACACTGACGGCAACTTTGTGATACTGTTTTAGAACCGTCGTTGTGTATAGGCGTTATTACGAGCGATTCTGCTACAGAATCGTCACAAGCATGTAGTCCACCATCATTGTTGTTGTCGTTCTGAGACGCCGCGGGCTTGCCAATCACTAAGGCTAGAGGGTCGAGAGGTGGGGTGATGACGTCTTAGTTTGTGGTTCAGTTTGTGTTCCACACGAATCCTAAAACGAAACCGCATAGGTCTGGATTTATTTGAAACCACCCTGGGACATGGTTTCAGAAAAGTGCGGTTTCGGGCACCGGATCCCCCGGATCCGTCTGGACGGACGGCCCAAATGCACAAGACTTATGCGGTTTCACCAAAAATCGGCTCCGTGTGGATGGGGCCTGAGAAACCTAACCCTCTCTCAGACGCCATCATTAACATCAACCGCTGTCTGGACGGGCTCAACACATCAACCCACACCTTGTTACTTGTTTCCATTCGTTGTGATGTCGATGAGTATACCAACTCTTTGACGTCACAAAAAGAACGTTACTTGTGTTCAGGGTAGAGTGGAATGTTGTAAAGCTGGAAGAGACATGCCAAAACCTAGGATTTTACTACTGTTCTCTCTAATTGACCTTACTCAACACAATCACTGTAACCGGGTGGGCCAGATGGTTTGTTACGCAAAACGATCTAGGAAGTCTTCCTCGGAAAAATGTACAGGGGCAGGCACTTTCAAAAAATACTTGCCAGGTGATTGGATGAACCATCTATCTGAGTCAGCAAGGATAATACTTGACTCTGGGCAAGCCCAGACAGATTTCGTTGGGAACACTAAAAGGCCTTTCGTAAGAAACTTGGCCTGTTCTTCTCAGAATGATGTTGCAGGCCAATCGGTTACAGGCTTATCGCTCTGATTAACTTTAACCAAAAGTCCATCAAAAAAATACTAGCTAATAGATTGGGAGGCATATCTCATCAATTATACCCCCTGACCAAAAACCCGCAATAATAATCAAGACTCGCCCAAATATCAGCGGTATTAAGATCGGAAACCTGGAAAGCCAGTGAGCCTTTATGCCGACGATACATTGTTGTGCCTCTTTAACCCAGAAGACTCGCTTCCTCCCTTGTTTGATTTCATAAAATAATTTGGCAAACTCTGGCTACACAATGAACTTGGGTAAGAGTGAGTTCATGCCTCTATCGGACAGTATAGACTAAGATGTCCTCAATGCTCTACTATTTTAACTAGTATATGATTACTTGACATACCTGGGACTCAAGATACCCCAAAACCCTGAACTGTAAAATAAACAAAACTATGCCAACATGATCCCATATCTAAAACTGGAAAAATGGGAAGAATTCTGCCCTATCTATGGTGGGGCGTACCAATACAATTAAGAGTGTGTCTTTTCATAGATTTGTGTATTTATTCAAGATTATGCCAATAATTCTATCTTCATCATTTTTTACTCCATAATCTTTCCATTTGTTTGGGAATATAAAGCTAACCGTTTATCGAAAGCGCATCTGCAAAAGCCAACAAATGAGGGAGGCCTTGACTTTCCTGTATTCAGGAACTGTTGTTAGGCCGCCAATGCTGGAGCTTTAATTTATGGCGCGTTTAGATCGCTGGGAATTATTGGGAAAACATTTTCGCGACGTCGGAAAGTTCTCGTGAACAACACCTCATGAAGTTCTGATGATTCTACTACCTTTTGGCAATTTGGGACAGATTTTGATAACAGAGTTGGTGACGGTTGGTGACGTATTGTTTACTAGTGATGTGCATGAACATAGCGGACCCCAAGGCAAAAGTTTTGAACGGTCCGAAAGTTTTACTCAATATAAAATAATCAACCATCATCTGTCAAGGTGTTGCTTGTATACACGAATGCAAACAAATATATTTCTTGCGGCCTCCATGATCAACAACAAACACCGAACCTTTGTTCCACGCCCCACAGATGGTTGCAGTAGTTCTGTTGGTGTGATATATATCGCTGACGAAGAAGAACTTTTAGATTCCGAAGTCAGTGCACATGATCGGTCGCTGGCGGGAACATGCGTAGGCTTGAGCGTCATCACTGACGATGCGTCTCGTTATTACCAGGACACATGAACGCGCCATTACTGGCAATGGAGATTCCCAGGTGAGATATCATATAACAACCCTCCCTTGGGACTGGACATTGAAACCACAGCAGTTAAAAGTTCCTCTCTCTGTAATAAACTCTCTAAGGATTCTGGATCAGATAACTGGTGTTAACAAACGGCCAACCATTTCTTGATAGTCTCTTGCATGTCATAACCATTCCTGGAGGCCATCTCAGAAGGCCGGGCTTCTCGCTGTTTGGAGTGACAGGGGACCCTTGGAGATTGATGTATAGTCTGATGTCATTATGAGTGAAGGTTTGCCCAGAATCCAAACATACTAAATTAATGTCAGATAGAAACTGTTTAATTTCCAGGTCATCCATAGACTTGTTGAGGATTGTATTAATTGTTAGTCAGTTCTGAATGGTTTCGCCTCATGCCGTTCCCGCCCTGCCTTGCAGAGCCCTGTTACTGACCCCCCACTGGTAGTTGAGGACACCTTTAACCTGCCCTCACACCCCTCCCTGCCGGATCCCTTTGTCTGACCCCCAGTTTTATTTGATAAACATGTTTCACCTCCATCCTATACTCCTCCTCCTCCCTGCCAGACGTCCGGCTCTTACCCCCTTTTATACTTAAAGCAGTTGATCAACGGAGCAGATGAGGGCTTGGTATTATGGTGCGATCCATTTGTATGGTACGCCCATCCGTACGAGTCGTAAGACGGGAAATCTCCCAGCTGTCTTGCGGCATTTCACGGAGGCACGCCCCATTTGGTCGTAATATCAACCTTCCCACTCGTTGTTCTGAGAGTAGACCGAAGAGAGAGAAACAAAAAGGGCGTGCCTCCGTGCAATGCCCCAAGACAGCTGGGAGATTTACACCTTACGACTCGTACAGGTGTGCATACCATAAAAAACGGATCGCACCATTAGCACCAAATGGCCCTTCCATTGTCTCACAGCCCAACAACAGACTCCCAACCAACCAACGGGTCGGGGGCCCATCTTACCCAGGTATCACATCCCCCAAAATCTTTAGCTTAGAGAGGGTGTAGGCGGTTTGTGATGGGCTTGATTTGAATAACGGCAACCCAATAGGATTAAGTGGGTTACACTTGTTAAATCACACTGTTAAATCACACATAATGAATGGAGGTTACTGAGAGCCACGCCCTGGTAATGTGCTTTGATATACTGTGTTTTGTAATGAATTGACGAAAATCATGTGAACAAGTTATGGACAGTAAGCATGGGAGAAGAATAATGAAAGAATAGTTTCACCATGGAAGGACTCTGGTTGTGGTTTTGGGTGTCCAGGAATAAAATGTTGAAAGAAATATTGACTCTGCTGTCCTAGAAGAAAAGGACTTGGAAACTTGAACCTTTATTTTGAACAAACTTCTTCAGACTCCATTATTCAAAGACTGAACTACCGTATCCATCTGTTCCTCCATTGTGATGATTGTCCTGACCCAGAACTCGCCCTCTTTGGATGCTCAGAGACCACTTTAAGCTTCACATCTGAGGAACAATTGGCGTTGATGCTTAGTATGGTAGCTGCAAAGAAAATGATTCAGACAGATTGGAAATCAACCTCCCTGCCCTGCTTTAGGAACTAGCTCAGTTAAATGATTATAATCATACAGAGGGCGAGGAATAGGCCTTTTGAAATCTAAAGCGCCAAGTCGATTTCTGAACACATGGGTTCTATTCATTGAGTCTGTCAAAGATAAATAAACGTTAATCATGCTCTGTAGGGATGCAGGCCTGTACTCCCTTACCTGTATTATTGAAATTCCTGAATAACTTCTGAAAAATGCTGTCAACCAAGTCATGATATGACTTAGTTGATATATAGTCAAAAATCTGTCACACACTAGGAATTTCCTTTGATCTTTTACTCTCAGAATATGCAAATATTCATTTGGAAAACGTTGTTTGGGCCTAGGTGGGATGGGACCTTCTCATGTCACATCAGTGGGTGTGGGGCGACCGTTGATGCCCCCCATTGATGGTTGGCTTCCTGGCTTTACTCAAGAGTCAGCCCTATCATGACCCTTAACACTAACCTTTGAACCCTTACCCCTTAACTATAACCCTGACCCCTAACCTCAAACGTTTACCCTTTTCTATAACCCAGCACTTAAAGAAGATGAGGTCACAAGAGGGTGAGGTCATCAGGTGATAAGGTCATCAGGGGATGAGGTCACTAGAGGGTGCGGTCATCAGGTGATAAGGTCATCAGGGGATGAGGTCACTAGAGGATGAGACCATCAGGAAGTGAGGTCGCTAGAGGATGAGGTCATCAGGGAATGAGGTCACCAGAATCGCTCCAGACTGGAAGGCCTCACACTTGTCAGTTCACTAACATCGTGGGTTAGGATGTTTTTTTAGACGGGCGGGAGACCTTTAGAGAGAAGGGCCCCACGAGAGAGGGCGAGGTTCCGAAACACAAAAACGAGCGAGACGAGGGCAAAGGGACAGAAGGGTTTTATTCTTGTAACAGAGTCCCTAACGGCAGAATCAGCGCCTCGGGACAGTATATACAGTACTGCGGCTCTAGGAGAACATCACACAGGGGCTGGGCGCAGTGAACCTCCCTCAGATACCTGGGGATGGAGTGAAATAATCTTACAGGTACGACATGAAGGAACTGACCGTCTGTTTTCTGTAGGGGCCATATTGGCACCAGTTATATCCTGTGATGGGTGAGGATGTTATAACATCTGTTAACACAACGCTGGGATACCAGCCGTCACAGCGCTTAAAATTACAGTTCTCTTAGCATACACACACACACATACTCACAGCATTTGCGCTGCGTGTGTGTGTGTGTGTATGCGTGTCTGATCTCTAGATGTTCAGGGTCTTCTTGATGGAGAAGATGATGTCTTTGATCTGCGGGAGGCTGTTGTCCTCCAGGATCTTGGCGTAGGGCATGGGGATGTCTACCCCCGTCACCCTGGTGGCAGGAGCGTCCAGGAAGTTAAACGCCGGCCCTGGAGGAGGAGAGGAGGAGGAAACCCACTGTAACCATGGAAACCCCACTGTAGCCATGGAAACACACTGTAACCACACCATAGCAATGGGAACACACCAACCACGGTAACACAATAACCAGCGGATGCCATGCTGACACACTGTAACCATTAAAAAACACACTGCAACCATGGCAACAGACTGTAACCATGGAAACACACTGTATGGAAACACAGCAACCATGGAAACACACTAACCTCACACTAGCCACGGAAACAGGTTTGGACCAGGGTGTAACCATGGAAACGCTAAGCTAAGCTAACTAACCTCACTAGGAGGTGACTTATAGACAGTGTGTTCCCCTGTCAGTGCGGGGACGATTTGGACTCATACCCTCCATGACGCGGGCGCAGACCTCGGCTCCCACGCCAAACTGCGGCCAGCCGCCCTCCACCGTCACCAGGTGGTTGGTCTTCATCACGCTGGCCTCGATGGTCTCCACGTCCAGGGGCCGGATGCTGCGCAGGTTCACCACCTGGTGGACCGTCACGTCAGGGGTTAACGCTGTTGCCCCACAGAGGGCGCCATGGTGCATTCACCCCCAGCCCATTGGCTTCAACCACGTTGGCTTCTGTTCGGCCGCGTTTAAACAATGACGGACACAGACGGACCCCAACGTTTAACCACGCATTGTATGCAACATTTACAGAATTTAAATACACATAGCTTTATTTAACGATGTAGAGCAGGTTGGCTTGTAGCCGGAGGGTTGTTAGTTCGATCCCCGGCTCCTCCTAGTGAGTGTCGAGGTGTCCTTGAGCAAGGCACCTCACCCTGACTGCTCCCGACGAGCTGGCTGTCGCCTTGCGTGGCTGACACCGCCGTCGTTGTGTGAATGTGTTATGAATTGTCGTAAGTCGCTTCGGACAAAAGCGTCGGCTAAATGGCCTGAAGGTAAATATCTAATCAGCAGTCAAAGGTGTTGCTCAACAGCAAATAGTAAGGCCCCTGCCCACTCCCTATTAACCAGCCAGTCAGTTAACCAGCTGGTTGGGTAACCACCGAGTGCAGCTTCACAGGGAAAGGGATGAGGACATGGCGACAGAACGTTACCTCACACTCCACACCCTCCTTAGCCAGGACAGCCGCGGCGTCCAGACAGAAGCTCACATAGCGCGAGTGAGTTACCAGGGTCACGTGACTTCCTGCAGGACAGGAAGAGCCTCACCAAACATTCTCCTTCCAAAACAAACAACCTACTACCTAATTAACAGGTTGGTTAATCAGATACCTAATTAACATACCAGAGTGAATCTGCTGCCTAGTTATCATACCAAGTACCACATCAACATACAATGTACCTCATTAACTGTCGTGGAAATATCAATCATAACTATAATATACAATCATATACAAATTATATTAACCTTGTTTACACAATTACTATTCGCATTAAAAAGGAACTGTATACATTCTCCCTGTATCTTAAGATACATCCCTTCCTCTCTCTAACAGAGAGGTTAAGAAAGTTCACATTTGCATTCTCACTGGAGCCACTATGTCTGATACTAAGGCCAGGCCAATCGACTAACTTCTTTGTTATGTAGATTCCTTTAACCTTTTTGCAGCCTTGCTTGCAGACATGTCCACTCTCCCATAGTGTATTGCAGTTAACTTGGCCTCTCCTGCCAATCCTAAACTCTCCACTATGGTCACTCCCACTTGCCTGTGTATTCCCTACCCACAATGCAAACGTTTCCCTATAAGAATTTTGTTCACCAATTGTCTCACTGAATGTATCCTTGGTAAGTTTGCTGCCTGTACTTTCCCATGATCATGCTCTAATATTAAATCAAATATTTTGCTGGCCGACGTGTCCTAAAAATAAGTTTCTCTTCATCATTAACATACCAGGTACCTCATTAACATACCAGGTAGTTACATGTAGAACCCACTATCTACTTAACATACCAGGTAACAAATTAACATAACAGGTGGACATCTGTATATTCCACCACCTCATAAACATAATATATAGCTTATTAGCATACCATGTAGAGCTCTGTATAATCCCCTACCTTATAAACTAACCATAAACCAAATAACATTATATGTAGATAATATGCATAATTTACTACCTAATTGGTCTAACATGTATCTTATTGACCTACGTGTATACCCTACATCTGTATAATCCACTAAAACATTAGCATACCAGGTAGATCCCTGTATAATAAACTAACCAATTAACACACCACCGGGTCTGAGAGCCAATCAACTCCCAGACGGCCTTCCACGAGAAGTGGGTTTGAACCCTACCTTGCCTCTCGACCTTGGCCTTGCCGAAGGGAATGGTGAAGTCTTTGGACAGGGCCTCTTCGGACATCTCGAAGGGAACTCCGTACATCAGCTCGTTCTCCAGGAACACCACTGGAGAACCGGGGAGACATGGGGGACAGCATGCTCTAGATCAGGGGCTCCCAAACCAACAGCGGTACCGGGGACTCCCCTTGATCTCCAGTCTCTAGGCCAGTGGTTCTCAAACCTGTTCTACTAGTGTACCCCCTCTAAGATATATTTTCAGCCGAGTATCCACCGGCACAATACATTCCTTCTGAGTTCTATTTGGCAGTGTAAACATGCACATTAAAAGGGTGCAATTACTGTGCTTCATGCAACTGTTGGCAAAATTCTCCCCTCAAAAAGAAGCCCAACGCCAGGGGGAGGGTCAGAGCGTGTTGAGGGGAATCCCGTTCAAGTATACAGTATTCTCCTCAAACTGACAACATTCTGGTGTTTCTGGACACAGATTTTTCCCGGATTCTCCTCTCCTCTCCTTGTTTTCAGATTTACATTTCAATCACTTGTCCATTTTCTCGGTTCTTTAAACTTGCTCAGGGTAAAACAATAATTGATGGTACCCCAGTACCCATAGGGGTACGCATTTGGGAACCACTGCTCCAGGGGATCGCAGCGTTTAGAGACAGGCCTGTGAGGCGAGGGGCCCCCTGAGGAGGTATTTCACCTCGTCTTTACTGTGGGACAGTTAACATTTATCAATGAGCATACTTCATCAATACAGTACTCCTTTTTCCAGATATTATAAGTAAACCATTATTATTGTTATATAATTGATTAAAGTCTGATCTGAGAGTTGATCAGGTGACCGGTGTGTTCCTATCCAATGATCGATGCGTCCTTAACTACCCATGGTCCTCTGCTGCAAACCATAGTTTGAAACCACTTAAAATTACCCATGTAGGGTGAACCTCCCTGAGCTAACAGACTCATGCTAACTGGCTCATGTAGGGTGAACCCCGCTGAGCTAACAGACTCATGCTAACTGGCTCATGTAGGGTGAACCCCTCTGAGCTAACAGACTCATGCTAACTGGCCCATGTAGGGTGAACCTCTCTGAGCTAACAGACTCAAGCTAACTGGCTCATGTAGTGTGAACCCCTCTGAGCTAACAGACTCATGCTAACTGGCTCATGTAGGGTGGACCTCTCTGAGCTAACAGACTCATGCTAACTGGCTCATGTAGGGTGGACCTCTCTGAGCTAACAGACTCATGCTAACTGGCACATGTAGGGTGAACCTCTCTGAGCTAACAGACTCATGCTAACTGGCCCATGTAGGGTGAACCTTTCTGAGCTAACAGACTCATGCTAACTGGCTCATGTAGGGTGAACCCCTCTGAGCTAACAGACTCATGCTAACTGGCTCATGTAGGGTGAACCTCTCTGAGCTAACAGACTAGGGCTGGGCGATTAATCGAATTTCGATCCCTTTCGATTTTAGCGTCAAACGATCACAAAACTAATATAATCGAGTTTTCAATTTAAAAAAAATATGTATATATATATATATATATATATATATATATATATATATATCTTTATTTATGTTTTATAGAAAGTGCAGAACAGCTGGATACATATCTGGACTTTATTTTAGATTTCAACATTTTTTTTTGACCATTTATGTATTTTTATTTTGTATTTTATTATATTTTAAAAGTATTTTTTTAAATTTCAAAGTTCTCAGTTACTAAGTGTTTTTGGGAGAGACATGCTGAATAAATACATCGTTTTTAAACTCAAAAATAATCGTTTGAATAATCGTGATTTCAATAATGACCAAAATAATCGTGATTATGATTTTTTCCATAATTGAGCAGCCCTATAACAGGCTCATGCGAACTGGCTCATGTAGGTTGAACCTCTGAGCTAAGAGACTCGTGCTAACAGACTCATGCAGGGTGAACCTCTCTGGGCTAACAGGCTCATGCTAACTGGCTCATGTAGGTTGAACATCTGAGCTAAGAGACTCGTGCTAACAGACTCATGCAGGTTGAACCTCTCTGGGCTAACAGGCTCATGCTAACTGGCTCATGTAGGTTGAACCTCTGAGCTAAGAGACTCGTGCTAACAGACTCATGCAGGGTGAACCTCTCTGAGCTAACAGACTCATGCAGGGTGAACCTCTCTGAGCTAACAGACTCATGCAGGGTGAACCTCTCTGAGCTAACAGACTCATGTAGGGTGAACCTCTCTCATGTAGCCTAGCATAAGCAGGGCAGGGGTCTCACCAGGGTTGTCGTCTCTGATGGCTGCCTTTAGGAGACCTCTGGCATCCTCAGCACTCCACGGACTCACAACCTTCAGACCTGGACAGTGGCCGTACCTGAAACCACAACGACATGTTAAAACATGCTAGGCTAAGGCTAAGGCTAAGGGACCCTGCCTTGGCTAATAACAAGTCAATCCGATGGGCTAACACTAAGGTAAACTAATGCTAATCCAACATGTTAGGCTAATGTTAAGCTGCCGATATCAAGCCACATTGCTAGGCCAATGCTAGGCTAGGTTAATGCTAATCGAACATGTTAGGATAATGTTAAGCTTCTAATATCAAGTCACCCTGCTAGGCTAACGCCAAGCTAGGCGAATAATAAGCTAATATGTTAGGCTAATAGTGAGCTGGCATGCTAGGCTAATGCTAATCTAACATGTTAGGTTAATGGTGAAGTGGCGTGCTAGGCTAATGCTAATCTAACATGTTAGGTTCATGGTGAGCTGGCGTGCCAGGCTAACCCACCATGCGGCGAAACACTGGGAGTGCTGGGCGGCGACACCGGCCGAGGCCCCGTTGGGCCCCCTGAAGACGATGGGGACGGACTGGCGGCCAGCGGACATGTAGTTGGTCTTGGCCGCGGAGTTGATGACCTGGTCAATGGCTTGCATGGAGAAGTTGAAGGTCATGAACTCACAGATGGGCCTGAGACCAGCCTGCAGGAACACATTGGACAACAGTTAGTAGACCCACTCCTCATCCACATTGACCGCCTGCCTGGACTCTGAAAGCGCAGTCCTATGCGAGGCTCCCAGTGGTTGCTGGGTTTTTACGCGTTGTCCTTAGTGTTCCAGGCTGAGCGCCTCAAGCTTCAACTAGGTGTTCAGTTGCTGCCACACTCTGTATGCATCCACCACCCATATTAATGGCTGAAGTGATATCCTTGTGTGGATTCCAGTGTTAAACGAATGCTCAAGTCATGAACTCCCCCAGCTAAACAGTCTCCAAATGCGTTGGGAATGGTTGAACAAGGAAATGAAACAGGCTTGCTGCAGGCATGATAACGATAGCTGCAGCTTTTACGGGTCTAAAGAACCCAGTACACTACCCCGCTTTGAGATATTTTATTTTATGATGACATGTGTCTACAGTGTTGAAGACACTATGGATTGTCACACACCTGTATTGTTGAAGTGTGTGTCCACAGGTGTGTGACTACATGTTGTGTGTGAATACAGGTTGTGTGTGACTACAGACGTGTGGGGACAGGTGTGTCGGATGGAAGCTTACCATAGCAGCTCCGACCGCAATGCCAGTGAATCCCATCTGTAAAGACACACAACGGCGTTAGTTGGGCTTAACAGCAGTGACATCAAAGAACAACCTCAGTAGAAAATAACACAGACACACCACACACTGGCTGTGTATTCAGTTTGTTTAACAAATTACATCAAATGATGCACACATCTTTATTACGATAGAATTGTATATTACTATATACTAACCTCAGTGATCGGAGTGTCGATGATGCGTGCGTCTCCATACTTCTTCCACAGACCTCGGCTCACCTGCACAAACACAAACACACACACACGTTATGACCTTGTGCGTGGTGATGGTGGGTCACTGGGTGTATGTGTTGTTTGTTGAGGATACTGTGAGGGTTGACCTCTGACCTTGTAGGCTCCATCGTACTGGGCCACCTCCTCTCCCAGTAAGAAGACCCTCTCGTCTCGCTCCAGCTCCTCGTCCATGGCCTGGTTCAGGGCATCCCGAACCGTCACCTGCACCAAGAAACACTGATTAATACAACTATACACAGTACTGCAGAATACTCAATTAAATACAGAACACAATACCTCAGAAATACTCATTCATACAATATAATACCCAATACTGCCGAATATTCATTAATTAAAGAACACAATACTTCAGAAATAATCTTTCATACAATATTATACCGCACAAATGATCATTAGATACAGAATTTTACAAAATACTACAGAGATATTAATTAAAAACATCAGTAGAACATAGAATACTGCAGTTACTGAGCAACATAATTGTAGACATTGAGTTCATTCAAGTTCACTCATATGGACCCAGATATAAACATCTTGAATCCTTGTACAAATAAAACACAGCTTATTCATTATTATTATGTGGAATCATAATTCCTGATTCCCGTCTGGAGTTGCCGTCACATTCATCCCTGGTAGATACTGTAGTCACAACGTGAAGATACACGAGTGCTCGGCTCTGCCGTGAGTGACAGCCCTCTGTTTCTACCTTGACCTCCACAGACACGCCTCATCACACGTTCATATGGTATAATATTCAGTATTATTAATAATATTCAGTATTATTGATGTTCTCCAGCCCGGTGGACGGAGCAGCCGGCCCATAAGTCGAGGGACTGACAGCGGACAGACCTGCACTGAAGCCGGGGCGCTTCTGTGGAACTCCCGCCGCAGGACAACCGCCGCAGCATTCTGTAGAAGACAAACACATTTCATGAAAATGAACTATGTGACTCAAGATGATGATATTGTTACAATAAAACCTGTAATAAAACGAATCATTTACCCTTCCAGATCGGAGAACACAACTCAGAGACGCCATCTTTGAACTGTCCTCTGTTACCCTGTAGGCGGGGCTTTGTACGTCACAAGAGATACCAGCCAATCACAATGATCGTTGATGACGCAGGGGTGCCTAGCCTTCACCGTCAGCCAATCGCTGAATGTTGTGGAGGTGAAGGGCGGAAGGGAATGCCGGCACTACAAAAAGCTCCCAAGGACAAGCGACCCGCAGTATAACATTTGGACGATAACATTATTTAGTGATATTTATTTTGTTTTTTATATTTTAGTAGATCTAATGTGTTCTTTTTTCTTTTGTTTCTTTTTTTTAAACTGCTTTGGCAATATCAATTTATATTTTCCATGCCAATAAAGCTTTTCGAATTGAACTAGGTGTGAGATGGTATGCAGATCACGTTCCTTCCCATTGACTTTATTCAAATAAATATTTTAAACATATCACGGTCAAATTCTTCTTATTTTTTTTAACTCAAAGTGTGCTCATACTGAAACGTGTGTTCTTTGAATCAGGCAGCTTGTGTTGATGTGGGAGTGATCTTAGACCTCAGAGCCGCTGGGAAGACTGAGACATCAATAGTTCAAAACTGGACCAGCTTGGCAACAGCAACAGGCTAACCCTACACCTACCATAACCATCTAACCCTTCAGCCCCTAACCCACTACCTCCTAAACCTTTCCCTGTGTCTGCAGAAGAGGCAAGGTCATGTGGTAGAAAATAATGAAGGTTTAAAAAGGATACTTGTCAAATGTGCAAAATAATAGTGGCGAGGAATGTACCAGCAGGGGGGAAGAGGGGCAGGCTCTAGACCCCGTTCTACTGTTATTCAACACCTCAGAGGGTCCGGAGTTGACCGGCAAAATGATAAGACTCAGATAAGACATCCCTCTAGTCAATGACATCAGTCTATTTCTCAGTTCACTTAGATAATAAGTATAAGTAAGGATATCTTAAAGTATAAATTATACAAGAATATAAGGTAAATATATTTACAATGGAGCCAAATATTAAACACTTGATATTACCTGGCTTTCCTTGGTCAACAAGTACTTTTACATGTGTTCCTCATTTACGTATTACTGGCCCCTCAAAGACGGCTGGCTCTGGTCACGGTGAGTGTCTGTGGTCTCAGAATGTGTATTCTGTAGATTTAACTAATTCACTAATTCATAACCCCGGTTAAACTCTGACACTACCAGCTTTAGGATTATGACTATATGTGCCACAGACAAATAAAGTGGCATTAACTATTACAAATACATATTTTACTGTTTAAATGAATATTGCTTTCACAGGGCTCATCCCTTAAACCCATGTGGTAAGTCATGGTGATTTAAGAACAGGTTAATAAACAAGGCGATGAATGGATTTTCATCAAAGACCTCACTTCATATAACTGTAATGCATAATATGTAAACTTCATATAATAAATGTTTAATATGTAACTCTTTGTATCTAATGCTTGAATGTATGCCATGTGGGTTAGTAAAGTAAAGTTAAATGGTAATAGGGGGGGGGGGGGGTAGGGTCCTACTCTGTGTGTGGGATAGGACCAATAGATTAGAAGGTCTGATTGGTCTAGATAACCACAGCTAGTTACTAGTTAGTTACCTCTGAGATCCCGAGCCGAAGAGCTCAGTTCTATTGCAAACCAATTCAGGTGATGTTGTTACTCTCTGCGGTGACAATAAAGCCTTGATCATTCAAACGTAGTCCTTCTCGACCTCTTGTAATTTTTAGATGGTTGGTATTATCCAGGACAGTCAGAGGTCAGAGGCAGATGTTGTGGTGTGGCCGTCAGGGTCCAGAAGAGCCTGCGATAGGTGGATCTGGGAGGTATGATGGATTAGAGCAGGGGTTCTCAAAGTTTTGACAGCTGAGGGCCAATTTAGGAACCCAAAATTTGACTGAGGGCCGCCAAAGGAAAAAGAAAATGGCGGGAAACACCGTCAGCATCCCAGTGGTGAAAAAAAACATTGCACCGTGGACCTCTGGGAGTGAGGTCAAGTGAGGTCTTTTTTTAAACTTACATCTGTATGTCATTGCGGGCCGCCAGGAATGTTTCTGCGGGCCGCACTTTGAGAACCAATGGATTAGAGGTATTAAGATCTTCTGTATCAATGTCGGCGAGGGAGCAGGAAGTCAAGGTGGAGATCATGAGAGTTCTCAAGGAGACCAAGCTACAACATGCTAGCAAACTCAATACTGAAGTAAAGTTGAAATGTTCACATTATATGTGCACGCCTGAGCTTTAAACAGCTCACTACTCTGCATCCTTCTCTGCGAGGCCAGACATCTAAAATACAGTCGAGTGCCGATGGAAAATGTGACTGATGTCAAGCGGGGAAGGCAGATTCAGCCCAGGGTTCTGGGACTCGGTCTAAACCAGCAGGGTATTGGGTGACGGGTTAAGATCAACAGATTTACAACCAAAAGGTAGAGAAAGCCATCCTTGCGGTACCTGGCAATGACCTTTCTCTGGCAAAAAGACGCCATTGCCTTTGCCACCGTAGCCGTCAGAAGGGTCCTGCAAGAGAACTTAAAGCATCGGCTTTGACTTAGTGATGCTTTTTCTGTGGTTGAAAAGATCAATGCTACATTTGGAGATCAACTAACCATGTCGTTAATTTGGGACCACATGATTTCTTACTTTAAATGGTTAAAATCCCTCCTCCTAAATTGGCAGTCGCACCACTGCCTTTAAGTGTCCCCTCTATGATAAGGACCTCCTCACAGCCCAGGTGCGTTATGGGTACGGTGAGTAATTGTCTCATAGCGTGAATCACGATACAACGGAGCAGTATGCAAACCACAACTTTGTCTTATTACCGTCATTTCTGTTGCTGCCATTTTATTTATATTTCTTTGTAGTTCCACTCTGTTTTCTCTCGTTCTGTATTCCTCCAACTCAAATAAATTTCACGTTAGTGTTTTTTTTTTTTTTACTAGTTTTATTGAAACTCAAATGTACATGGGAGAATGTGATGTCAAAGAAGGGGGAGGATGTGATGTCGCAGAAGGGGGGAGGATGTGATGTCACAGAAGGGGCCCGCTGTGGTCCTGGGTTTCCGTCTTCTTCAGGTGGGCCTTACTGAAGCCCTGGATGGAGCTGAGGAGGGCCCCCCGCCCCGCCCCCCCGTTGGAGGAGGCCAGGGGCGGGGGCTGGCAGCCAGGAGGAGCGGGGGGGGCAGGGGGCGGAGGAGGAGGAGGAGGAGCCTGTAGTCCTGCAGAGATCGGAGGACATGAAGAGTGTTAACGACCGCGGAGGCGAAGCGCCGCATCACTGAGGCCGTTTCCATGGCTACGCCGGACTGAACGCTGGGACTACTCATGGTGAACCTACCCACCTCCTACCCATGGTTAACCTACCTTCCTACCTCCTACCCATGGTGAATCTACCTCCTAACCATGGTGAACCTACCTACCTCCTACCCATGATGAACCTAGCTCCTACCTCCTAACCATGGTGAACCTACCTCCTAACCATGGTGAACCTACCTACCTCCTACCCATGATGAACCTAGCTCCTACCTCCTAACCATGGTGAACCTACCTCCTACTCATGGTGAACCTTCCTACCTGCTACCCATGGTTAACCTACCACCTACCTATCCAAGGTGAACCTACCTACCTCCTACCCATGGGGAACCTACCCACCTCCTACCTGAATGAAGCTACCAACTTTTATATATTTATATATTAGGACTGAGAAAAGACAGACAGGAAATCACACAAGACGGACAGAAAGACGGAAGGAGGAGGTAGTACAGGAGGTGGAGCTCCTTCAGGAGGACATGGAGGTTTAGGGCGGAGGTGTTCCCCTGATACAGAACGACGTAGGATATGAAGAAGAGCTGCTATAAGGGATGCGAAGCAGACGCTGGTTAGGTTAGGCTAGCTTCTACTACAGCTAGCTGCCGGGATTGGCAGCTGCTAGTATGGCTAGCTGCCAGCATTGGCAGCTGCTAGTATGGCTAACTGCTAGTTCGGCTAGCATGGGTAGCTGCTAGTATGGCTCGCTGACAGCATGGCTAGCTGCTAGTTTGGGTAGCTGCTAGTATGGGTAGCTGCTAGTGTGGCTTGCTGCTAGTATTGCTTGCTGCTAGCATGGGTAGCTGCTAGTAGGGCTAGCTGCCAGCATGGCTAGCTTCCAGTATGGCTAGCTATTAGTGCCTGAGCTGCTAGTACGGCTAGCTGCTAGCACGGTTAGCTTTAAGTACCGCTGTGTACTTTAGAAGTACTTTAGAAGTACTCAAAACAGTAGTAGTACTCTGATAATGTGTTGTACTTGAGAAGTACTCAACACAGCAGCAGTACTCTGATAATGTGTTGTACTTGAGAAGTACTCAACACAGCAGCAGTACTCTGATAATGTGGTGTGCTTGAGGAGTACTCAACACAGCAGCAGTACTCTGATAATGTGGTGTGCTTGAGGAGTACTCAACACAGCAGCAGTACTCTGATAATGCGGTGTGCTTGAGAAGTACTCTGATACTGTGATGTACTTGGGAAGTACTCAACACAGGAGTAGTACTCTGATACTGTTGCATACTTGTAGTACGCATAACAGTAATAAGGGCCAGGTGGTTGCTGGGAGGAAGGTTGCATGGCAGCTTAAAGAGACCATCATCATAATCATCACCATGAGTACATTACCATCAGAACGGAGCATGCTCTGGGTCCGCAGGGAGAGAGGAGAGACGGGTCAACTAGACACACAGTACTACACCAACTAGACTATACATACCATACTATATTATACATGCTACACACAGTACTACACCAACTAGACTATACATACCATACTATATTATACATGCTACACACAATGCTGCACAAACTAGACACAAATGGCACTATACCACATACCTTACATGCTACACACAATACTATACAAACTAGACTATACTGCATACCATTCTATACATGCTACACGCAATACTAATCAAACTAGACACACATAGTACTACACTATATACCATACATGCTACAAACAATACTATACAAACTAGGCGCACATAGTACTACACTTTACTACATACCATGCTATACAGATTGCTCTCGAGTACTGTAGAGAAATACTAAGCTACAGTACTGTTTAAGTGTTGCGGAGCACAGTCAACCCTACAGTAAAACAACAGTACTAAACACAGCATGGAGAAGTAGGAGAGAGGAGACAAGGAGAAAGGAAGCGAGTAGAGAGGAGTGCGTTGTATGTGTATATAGTACCCTGGGTTAGTTGGAAAGGTTTCGTCTCCCAGCGAGTTACGATACTGATAACAGACCTACTCTGACCTCTTGAGAGGGTCAACAAGAGCAGCTAGACAGACGGACACACAGACAGACAGGCAGACACACAGAGATACAGGCAGACATACATCCAGACAAACACACACACAGAGACATACAGAGAGACAGACAGACACAGAGACAGACAGACAGACAGACAGACAGACAGGCAGGCAGACAGACCTGTGGCTGAGAGGGGTGTGGGGGGTGAGGGCGATGTCGGAGGTGAGCTTGCTCCAGAACCTGTAGCCAGCGGAGAGGCATACATGTTGTTATTATGATGAACAAGTCATAGATATTATTAATGTATGCAATGTATACGTACTACTTACCAGAGTTGTTGTTATATTTGACAGATGTTTCCTCTTCGTTTTCATAAGCCGACTGTCTGGACTTCTGTAACGCACGCAGACGCACACGTATGTTGAAGTTGGTTGCATGGTGATACAAATGGCACAACACATTGAGCAAGAAACCTGTGTGTGTGTGTGTCTGGTAACGGAAGTAGTAGTAGATCATAGTGGTGTGTAGCCGTGTGTGTGTACCTTCCGGGCCAGGAGTTTGCGTCTCTTCTTCTGCTCCTCTGATCCGTGGTGGGACTGAGCTCGGGTCAGACGGCGGTGCTGGTTCAGCTACACACACACACACACACACACACACACACACACACACGTATGTTAACCATTCTGTGCGTTACTGGAGTTCTCCACTAGAGGTCTCTAGAGAACTCAGACCGTATAGAACGTAAAAAAATGCTGAGGAGGTTACTATCTTCTTTAATATGAGAATACGCGTCTTCAAACATTTTTGTTGCTGCTCTCCCCTAACCCCGTCACACACACACACACACACACACACACACACACACACACACACACACACACACACACACAGACACAGACACAGACACACACACACACAGGTGCTCTCACCTGTCGCTGCTCCTCCTGTAGCCTCCTCTCCAGGAGCTCCTTCGAGGAGCGCAGCGCCTCCTTCAGTCTGCTGGGGATCTGCCGGGGGAGCACCACACCGTTAACCTTTGACCCCAACACACCTCCTCTCTCCTCAACACACCTCCTCTCTCCTCAACACACCTCCTCTCTCCTCTAACCCCAACTCACCTCCTCTCTCCTCTAACCCCAACACACCTCCTCTCTCCTCTAACCCCAACTCACCTCCTCTCTCCTCTAACCCCAACACACCTCCTCTCTCCTCTAACCCCAACACACCTCCTTTCTCCTTAACACACCTCCTCCCTCCTCTAACCCCAACTCACCTCCTCTCTCCTCAACACACCTCCTTTCTCCTTAACACACCTCCTCTCTCCTCTAACCCCAACTCACCTTCTCTCTCCTCTAACCCCCACACACATC
>NC_136945.1:19324796-19387296 GCF_949987615.1 Pollachius pollachius | reverse complement strand
GTACTCCTTCCTCAGTTGCCACCCTACCAAGGCAGTCTAGCTGGTAGACTAGCTGGGTGCCTAACTGGTAGACTAGCTGGATGCCTAATTGGTAGACTAGCTGGTAGTCTAACTGGTAAACTAGCTGGTAGTTTTACTGGTAGTTTAACTGGCAGCATGGCTGGTAGACTAGCTGGTAGACTAGCTGGTAAACCAGCTAGTCTACCAGACTAGCTAGTCTACCAGCTAGACTGGTAGACTAGCTGGTAAAGGGGGTTTGGACGTACCGATGTCTTTAAGAGGTTCCACCACCTCCCACCGGGAGTCCGACCGAAAGTACATGGACACCTGCTGGAGGGCGATCTCTGAGAGAGAGAGACAGAGAGACAGAGAGACAGACAGACAGACAGACAGACAGACAGACAGAGACTTAATATGATGTCTGGAGGACAGTACCTCTACTCATCTGCTTTGTGTACTGTCCCCTCACCTGTGTAGTTGGAGGAGTAGCTGTTAGGGTCCAGAAACTTCTTGACAGCTTCTGAGCTGGAGAGCAGGGGATTGTGGGTAATGTAGTCCAAGTAGGCCTGTAGGCCCTTCTGTCTCTCTGCTATAAACTCCCTGTCCATGTTTCCTATCAGCTTCTTAGGAGGGAAGGACAGACTGATCCCTGAAACCTACAGACAGAGAGACAGCGACAGAGAGAGAGACAGACAGACAGATCATTGTATGTCTTGGGTTCATTCGTGGACAGGATGTGAACTTGCAAAAGCTGTCAAAACCCCAACTTCCTGCATACCATGAAAAGTGCTTAGAGGTCATGCAACCCATGCAAACACGAACATTGGCAACTACCACAAAATCAAGCCCTCATCCCTTCATTGAGCCCTCATCCCCTCAAAGAAAACAGAGCTCTCATCCCCTCAAAGAGCCCTCATCCCCTCATAGAGAACAGAACTCTCATCCCTTCATAGAGAACAGAGGTCTCATCCCATCACAGAGTATAGAGCTCTCATCCTTTTATAGAGAACAGAGCCCTCATCCCTTCATAGAGAACAGAGGTCTCACCCCTTCATAGAGAACAGAACTCTCATCCCTTCATCGGGAATAGAGCTCTCATCCCTTCATAGAGAATAGAGCCCTCACCCCTTCAAAGAGAACAGAGCTCTCATCCCTTCATAGAGAACAGAGCTCTCATCCCTTCATAGAGAACAGAGCTCTCATCCCCTCATAGAGAACAGAGCTCTCATCCCCTCATAGAGAACAGAGCTCTCATCCCCTCATAGAGAACAGAGCTCTCATCCCCTCATAGAGAACAGAGCTCTCACCCCTTTATAGAGAACAGAGCTCTCATCCCTTCATAGAGAACAGAGTTCTCATCCCCTTCATAGAGAACAGAGCTCTCACCCCTCATAGAGAACAGAGCTCTCATCCCCTCATAGAGAACAGAGCTCTCACCCCTTTATAGAGAACAGAGCTCTCATCCCCTCATAGAGAACAGAGCTCTCACCCCTTTATAGAGAACAGAGCTCTCATCCCCTCATAGAGCCCTCATCCCCTCATAGAGAACAGAGCTCTCATCCCCTCATAGAGCTCTCATCCCCTCATAGAGAACAGAGCTCTTACCCCTTTATAGAGAACAGAGCTCTCATCCCCTCATAGAGAACAGAGCTCTCACCCCTTCATAGAGAACAGAGCTCTCACCCCTTCAAAGAGAACAGAGCTTCATAGCTATAGTAAAATAAACTAGTTTCTAGTCATCGTGCAGCAATGTGAGCATGCAGAATCTTACCTGGAGACTGCTATGTAGCATGTCGAAGTCACTGTAGCGACGAATCACCTGTAGGAACACGACAAACACAATGCGTCATTGAAATATGACACATTACATTAATAACATGATAATTAACTATTGAATTCTTATAATTAGTGAAAAGATCATTTTATATACCTGCCAGCTGTTCTCTGAAGACACACCCCTCTGGACTCTGATGATGTACTCCTGAGAAACACAAAGTCATAGACCGAGCCAGTGAGTCAGAGTGAGACGGAGACAAGGTGAGACACAGTCAGAGTGAGACAGAGTCAGAGTGAGACAGAGTCAGAGTTAGAGTGAGACAGAGTCAGAGTGAGACGGAGTCACAGTCAGAGTGAGACAGAGTCAGAGTGAGACAGTGTGAGCATGAGACAAAGTGAGAGTGAGATAGACAGAGAGACAGAGCGAGAGAGACTAACTATCGTGTGATTTTTTGTTCAGAGGGCAAGGTCAGAAGTTCACATGAGGAGTCATGTGATCTCACATTGTCTTCACTGTCTGTCTGTCTGTCTGTTAAAGTGTTTATCGTGTTGCGGGGATGGGCCAGCATTAGCTTGCGATGGAAATCTGCAGTGATGGCTTTTGAGAAGATAAGGTTTTATTTTCCTCCAACCGGATTTGGCGAGAGAGCAGGAGCGCGCTCTGTTTGGCTGAGTCGCTGAAACATGATATTCATGTTTGCTGATTCATGCAAAAATAATTATCTTGGTTTCACAAGGCTACGTATCAACCACTGGGAACAGTTAAGTTTAAGTTTAAGTTTAACGTTCGTTAAGGAGGAGCCAAGAACCGACATATGAGGGCGGGATTAAACATAGTAAGGATGTGATGGAAAGATTCAAGATTTGACTGTAGCTGGAGTTCTCCGTCTCTAACAGCGTGATGTTATTTGATAGAAAGATTGACCCCTATGCCCTGCTCTACTCACTAAGTTGCAGAGATTCAAACCTCCAACCCTGCAGTGTTAGTGCCTTGCTCGACCTACTGAGCTACCCAGGGAATAGTACCCCTTACTGTACAGTGGCAGTGGCTTGCTCTACTGACCAGGCTACTCCGGGATTTGAACGTACAACCCTGGCACTTCCATCGTGCTGGGGAAGGTGAGACACGAGACATGACTCCAGGGATCAATCAATCAATCACTCACTCATCCAGTGACTCTCTCACTCACTCAGTGACTCTCTCTCTCGCTCATATTAAGGGAGAGATGGTTGAGTTTGACCAGTGTTCAGTCGGATGTGGTTGAGCTTTAACCAGTTTCTTTTATGGTTGAGGTTAACCCGTTTACAATAGGGGAAGTAATCCATCATAAACTAAGAATAGCTAACTCCTCGGATATCACAATCGCATTCACATTTCAACACAATACGAGTTGTGAATGATTAGCACCTTAACATGTGATCTCAGTGAGGAGACGAGGAAAGACTAGTTATCTGCCTTGAAGAGTCCTAATAACCTGTCTCTCTCTATAGAACAGTAGTATTGCATACTGACAGTTCTATGTAAAGCTAGATAACCAATAACACATTATACCCACAGTATTTAAATCACACTATGATGTCCACACTGTTGGCACACAATAAATCATTGACTCAGTACCGGGCATTCAGTTGCCTTTCTGATCTAGGTGGTCCAACATTAGCATGACAGGTAAACAGAACAGCCAGCTCATCTGCTCAGAGGTTAGCATGCTGGGCTACCAGAACAGCTAGCTCATCTGATCATATATATAGTAGCATGCTAGGCTACCAGAACAGCCAGCTCAGCTGATCGGTGTCAACAAGATCCGGAACTCTGGTTCAACGTGAGACGACAGCAGCACCAAATCAGCACTTTTTCCTAGAAAGATGACACTCTATACATCCGACACCACACACATGCACACACTGACACAAGGAGTATGCGTGTGTTTGCTGTCGGAACCCCGACATTAGAACCACTTTCCCGCTTCCACTCACCGTGTGGGACTGGAGGGTCTGGCTGGCTTCGATCACCGCGGCCAGCGGCACGGTGTCGTCCAGCAACAGCCTGCCGGCGGGCTGCTTGTCCGCCGAACACATCCCGTAGCCCGGCCTACTCCCCGGGCCCGGCCCGCTGGGTGTGTGGAGAACCGGGAGAACTCCTCTGGAGCGGTTCTCGGGCTGCTATGGTTTGACGGCCGCGTTGTCAATAATCAATAATAAGCAAGCCCAGTCCGTCTTGACAGCCGAGGAGAAAACGTCATTTCGAACATTTCCGGATGATTACAAAGTAAAGGTTCGCCTCACGGTTGACGGTACCATTCTGAAGAGACCTAGGTTGTACTAATCAAAAGGTTGCGTTGGATCCACGGGTTGTTTTCAGGCCTCTATAAACCAGTGTGTCAATGGTAAGCAATATTCAACTCCAACGCCGATAAGAACCCACTCAAGGATGTCCTCACCTCCTCCCCTTCAGTTGTTGTGACTGATTTCCACACTGAGGGCTAATCTTAACTGGAAACAGGGGGAGTCAATACTCCGCTGCTTCTAGTCACTAACACACAGTTTTGAAATAGCCTCCGTTGGTTAAATAATACCCAACGTGGCTTGGCACAATAAAAGACGCTTTCTGTTGAAATGGGAAAAATTAGGTTTCATTTTATTTCGGAGTGCGCCTGTAGCGCCCTCTGCGGGCCGCTTAAGACACCGCGTCCACACAGGGCGACACACAACACCCTAATGAAGAAACGGCCAGTGTACAGTAACCAGGGGCAACCAGCTTGGCCACCTCCATCACCCCCCCCCCACCTCCTCCCCCTCCTCTAGGTCTTCTCCTGGGGCACCATCAGCTTCACCTCCCCCTCCATCACCACCTTCTCCCCGGCGGAGCATCGCACCGCCAGTAAGACCACCTCCATGCGGACCCTGGTGACCTCGGCCTCCGCCACCACCTCCTCCCCCACGTACAGCGGCTGGGGGAAGCGGAGGTCCTGGTGCAGCAGGACACAGCCCGGCCCGGGCATGCGGGTGCCCAGCAGGGCGGAGAGCAGCCCGTTGACAAGCACCCCGTGGACCACGGGCCGCAGGAAGGGCGTGGTGGCGGCGTAGACCGGGTCCAGGTGGAGGGGGTTGCGGTCGCCGGTCAGCTGGGAGAAGAGCTCCACGTCCCGGGGGGAGAAGGTCCTGGTGAGCGAGGAGCGCTGGCCCACGTGGACACATCGCCGCGGGACCGCCCGGAACACGCAGCCCCTCATGGGTCCAACAACAGGTCCCGGCTGTTCCCGGTCAGCGCCAGCAGGTACGGAGACACCTTGGAGGGAGGAGGACAGCCCGTCACACACATTTGCATTTAGGGCGTTTAGCAGACGCCTTTATCCAAAGAGACTTACAAGAAGTACATTTGTCACAAGAAAGAAAAACCAAATACCGCCGTCGCTACAGCAAGGATGTTCATAGAACCAAGTGCCAAGCACTAACAACCGCTAGGTTAACCCATTCCACCCTATACAACAGAGATAGCTAGGATAAGACGCTACACGATGCTAAGTACTATTTTTAAGTGCCAGGACGTACAACATACAATAAGTGCTTGTGGGAGGGGGGTAAGGGGGAGGCTATGATAGTCTAGGTGAAGGCCCCCTTGCAGGAGACTGTGCTACCTAGAGACCTGGTCCCGGTAGGACACATGGTCTGTGGGGGATGGACTACGGTATGGAATAGGTTCTGGTAGGGCCAGTAGGACTACAGGGTGTAGGAGGAGGTTCTGGTAGGGCCAGTAGGACTACAGGGTGTAGGAGGAGGTTCTAGTAGGGCCAGTAGGACTACAGGGTGTAGGAGGAGGTTCTGGTAGGGCCAGTAGGACTACAGGGTGTAGGAGGAGGTTCTAGTAGGGCCAGTAGGACTACAGGGTGTAGGAGGAGGTTCTGATAGGGCCAGTAGGACTACAGGGTGTAGGAGGAGGTTCTAGTAGGGCCAGTAGGACTACAGGGTGTAGGAGGAGGTTCTAGTAGGGCCAGTAGGACTACAGGGTGTAGGAGGAGGTTCTGCTCACCTGCAGAACCCTGAAGGCACAGCGCTGCTGCTGGAAGAATCCCAGCAGAGTGAGAGAGCTCCACAGCCGTACCAGACCCCTGCATGCACACACACACACACACACACACACACACACACACACACACACGTTGTATAAGAGCTGGTTCTTCCAACAGGTTCTATAACAGCTGGTTCTACCAACAGGTTCTATAAGAGCTGGTTATTCCAAGAGGTTCTATAAGAGCTGGTTCTTCCAACAGGTTCTATAAGAGCTGGTTCTTCCAACAGGTTCTATAAGAGCAGGTTCTACCAACAGGTTCTATAAGAGCTGGCTCTTCCAAGAGGTTCTATAAGAGCTGGTTCTTCCAACAGGTTCTATCTCTAGGTACCTGCTATATATTCTGAGCACTGCGGTCAGGGTGTCCTCTTCAAAGGTCAAAAGGTCGAAGGGGAATGCGGCTCCCACCTGGAACACACACACACACACACACACACAGGTGAGACAGTGTAGATCCAGTGAGCAGGGAATCGAACCCAGACCTCGTCCTACCTCTCCGTAAAGACTCTTCAGACCCGTGGTGATCAGGTGTTTAAACTCAACCGCTGTTAGTTTAGTCTGCGCCTTTTCCAGAACCCTACACACACACACACACACACAGTAATAACACAACATATGATTTCAATAACACACAAAACAAGCGGTATCTATTTACTGCATGTGACCAACTTAAATTGACAGACATTGTACCAGCAATGAACCAGAGCTACAAACACGGCAGTACTACATCAATGGCACACAATCACAATCACAGTACACAAGAAAACGGGAGTATTCAGTCAGTGCACTAGTAGTAGTACAGATGCAGAAGTACAGAAGACTCACAGGGAAACCTTCATGTACTGGTACACTGGAGAGTTCTTCACCACGACGCGTTCATAGACGGCTGGCGGCATCCTGGGTCATGTTCTGGAAACATTGAAAATACACCATGAGAGGACATCCGGATAAGAACTTTGTATTCCATCTGTTCAGTCGTCTTACAACACCGTGGTGCTATACCGATCTACCTGGAGAGGGCGGTTTTAAACCATAACTTAAGTTTAATTTCTGTCCCCTAATGCTCGTTACATTATATATACCGGTACTATAGGTAAGAATATCTGGGGATTATTTCCATTATCTACAGGACTGAAAATATATTCCATTTAGTTTACTTCCATACAAACACAGAATTACTTTATTCCTTAATCTCATGTTGTGATGCCTCGATCAAACCCAACCTCACATGATGTAGCGCTAATCTGAGCCCAGATAATACCTACCCTGTTGTGTCTCGTGGTTGTAATGATATTATGATATAATAAAATAAGAATCTTTGTCCTTAATTCAAGTTTGTCCTCGGCTTTGAGAAGCGTGTTGGTACTTAGTCACGCGCATGCGCAGTTAAATATAAACAAGCGCGACGGAAGAGAGGAATTCCTATTTCAAAATAAAAGATCCACACCCGGTGTAATTACATTCACATTACATTTATTTTATAAACATTGTAACACCAACTTCATATAATAACAAATATAATTTGAAATGTATACTACAAAAAAGTATCTCTAAAGAGACACCAACATAAAGTAATTCCAAAGAATTCTCCTCTCTCCCTCTATAAGGCAGGAATCACTGGGAATGATCATCTTATTACAAATTCAACACCATTGTCATCATTGTATGTTCATTTGCATGTTCACCCTTTGTCCATGTGGGTTTCCTACCACACCGACCATACCAGCTAATTAACACTTCTGCCCTGCCTAAAGCAGGGCACTACACCTGGAATTTGTTCCTGGGCGCTACCTGTGTGGCAGGCAGCCCATTGCTCCTAGCTTTAAGTATAGGATGGGTTGAATGCAAAGAACGAATTTCCCCCTAGAATTAATAAAGCATATATCAGTATCATCATCATCATCATCATCATCATCATCCTTCTCTTCGGCTTTATCATCATCATCGTCCTCCTCATCATTCTCATCATCATCGTCCTCCTCATCATCATCATCATCATCATTATCCTCCTCATCATCATCATCATCATCATCCTCCTCCTCCTCCTCCTCCTCCTCCTCCTCCTCCTCATCATCATCATCAACATCATCATCCTCCTCCTCCCTGGTCTGGTTTCTCCCAGGTTCCTCCATGTATGGGATCATCAGGAGCGTTTCTTGGTTTGGACGTCCTGCGTGGACAGGAAGTCAGTGAGGAGCCGCGCCGCCTTCCTGGGCCGGTCCAGCATGACTGCGTGCCCGCAGCGCTCCAAGAGCTCCACCTGGCAGCCGGGGTGTGCCTCCCGCAGCACGCCCGCTCCGGACACGTCGATCACCTGCGGAGGACACGTGGTTAGAGCCTGATTTGATTTTGTTCTCCTGTTTCCTGCCTTACTAGTTCCCTGAATACCTCAATTCAATTTTATTTGTAAAGCCCTTAATCCCCATTACAGTCTCAAAGGGCTGAACAGGCCGTGTGTTTATTTATATCTTTACTCCTTACTAATCTACATATTTCCAATAGCTGCGTCTTAAGAGAGTTGAGGGCTAGAGGTGTGAGATGGCCTGTGAAGCCCTTCGGAACGCGACTGGGATGAGGGCCTGTCCTGTGGTACTGATGGGAGGCCTCTGGTACCTGGTCATCCGTTCCCCAGATGACCTGTAGGGGCGTTGTGATGAGGTGAAGGCTGTCGTGCAAGGAGCGGACCGACTGCTCAGAGAGGATCTCCTGTAACACTGAGACACACAGGAAATACCATTACTGAGCATCTTATCCTAACTAGCCTTGTTGTACACGGGGAATGGGTTAACCTAACGATTGTTAGTGATTGGCACTTTGTTCTAGGCACCGACAGATTGTTTATCTTATTGTTTATCTTCTGACAAATGGTCGCTTTGGATAAAACGACTGCTAAATTCCCTAAAAGTAAATGTAAAAGTATTACTGTAGTACTATGTGGTAGTACAATATAAACACTACGGGGCTATATAATAGTACTATATGAACGCTGTGGTACGATATGAACACTGTAGTACTGTTTAATAACTGTAAGAATATGAAGGAGTTCTATTAAAACACTTTAGCACCTTGTGAGTAGAAGTCATTGTTCGGAAGTCTTGAGGCTAACAGTCCCTTCAGGATCTGGACAAACACAAAAAAAAACACACAATCAAACACACACAAACAAGAAGTTACTAAAGTATTACTCCTGATATATAACTTTTAAAACACATCAGATTTTCATCATGATGTACTTTACAAGAGAAAGAGAGAGAGGTACTTTATTCTTCATTAAGCTATAACAATCGACATACAGACACGTTCCATTTTTAAACCTACAGCATTGTAATAAATGGTTAGCAGTAGCCATATATTATATTAGCTGTATTAAAAAGGTATCAAATGGCAATGCTAACAGTCTTGTTTTGACAAGGTCATCCATGTGCCAATACAACAGCAAACTACTTCATACGCTGTCAGAAATATCAGCCTCTGCAACATCAGCTTCTGCCCAAAACTGCAGAAATGTTGGACCACTGACGTCATGCGTCCCGCTGGTGTGGCGCGCTTCCCCTTTAAGGACGGTGAGGAGGCGGGGCTTACTGCTCACCTGTTGGGGTAGTTCAATGTTTCTATGGCAGCAGAGTCTCAGCATGTCCCTCATCTGCTGGGTGGTGTGGGGGATGAGGGGGACGTCCTCCGGCTTCATCTCCCCGCGCTCCTTCATCTCCTTCAGCAGGCGGACAAACCCAGAGTCCCTGGGGACCTCCAGCCCTGCAGAGAACCTCCTGAGTACCGGTACTACCCTGAGTACTTGGTACTACCTGAGAACTACCCGAGTACTGGGGACCTTCAGCCCTGCAGAGAACCTCCTGAGTACCGGTACTACCCTGGGTACTACCTGAGTACTGGGGACCTCCAGCCCTGCAGAGAACCTCCTGAGTACTGGGTACTACCCTGGGTACTACCTGAGTACTGGGTACTACCCTGGGTGCTACCCGAGTACTGGGTACTACCAGCCCTGCAGAGAACCTCCTTAGTACCGGTACTACCCTGGGTACTACCTGAGTACTGGGTACTACCTGCCCTGCAGAGAACCTCCTTATTACTGTGGTACTACCGAAGTACTCTGTACTACCTTAGAACTGAGGTAATACCTTAGTACTGTGGTACTACCTTAATACTGTGGTACTGTATCATGTCAGTGTGGTGGTGTTGGATCATGTCTGTACTGTGGTACTGTATCATGTCTGTACTGTATCATGTCTGTACTGTGGTACTGTATCATGTCTGTACTGTGGTACTGTATCATGTCAGTGCGGTGGTACTGTATCATGTCAGTACTGTGGTACTGCATCATGTATGTACTGTGGTACTACCTTAGTACTGTGGTACCTCATCATGTCAGTGTGGTGGTACTGTATCATGTCAGTACTGTGGTACTGCATCATGTCTGTACTGTGGTACTGTATCATGTCAGTGTGGTGGTACTGTATCATGTCAGTGTGGTGGTACTGTATCATGTCAGTGTGGTGGTACTGTATCATGTCTGTACTGTGGTACTGTATCATGTCTGTACTGTGGTACTGCATCATGTCAGTGCGGTGGTACTGTATCATGTCAGTGCGGTGGTACTGCATCATGTCTGTACTGTGGTACTGCATCATGTCAGTGTGGTGGTACTGTATCATGTCTGTACTGTGGTACTGTATCATGTCAGTGCGGTGGTACTGCATCATGTCTGTACTGTGGTACTGTATCATGTCAGTGCGGTGGTACTGCATCATGTCTGTACTGTGGTACTGTATCATGTCAGTGCGGTGGTACTGTATCATGTCTGTACTGTGGTACTACCTTAGTACTGTGGTACCTCATCATGTCAGTGTGGTGGTACTGTATCATGTCTGTACTGTGGTACTGCATCATGTCAGTGTGGTGGTACTGCATCATGTCAGTGTGGTGGTACTGCATCATGTCTGTACTGTGGTACTGCATCATGTCAGTGTGGTGGTACTGCATCATGTCTGTACTGTGGTACTGCATCATCTCAGTGTGGTGGGTCCTGTATTCACCTGCAGGGCAGATGAGGGTGAGGGCGGCCAGCTGGCCGGGGTGCTGGGCAGCGTACACCCCGGCCACGTTGCCCCCCATGGAGGAGCCCGCCAGGTGGAAGCGCTGTTTGTCCAGACCCACCGCCTGGACAAACTACACAGCAGGGTTTCATCAGTACAACAAACTGCACAGCAGGGTTTCATCAGTACAACAAACTGCACAGCAGGGTTTCATTAGTACAACAAACTACAAAGCAGGGTAACATTAGTACGACAAACTACACAGCAGGAGATCATAACTAAGACAAACTACAGAGCAGGGTAACATTAGTACGACAAACTACACAGCAGGAGATCATAACTAAGACAAACTACAGAGCAGGGTAACATTAGTACGACAAACTACACAGCAGGAGATCATAACTAAGACAAACTACAGAGCAGGGTAACATTAGTACGACAAACTACACAGCAGGAGATCATAACTAAGACAAACTACAGAGCAGGGTAACATTAGTACAACAAACTAAACAGCAGGATAACATCAGTACGACAAACTACACAGCAGGGTTTCCTTAGTAACAGCCTTAAATGGGCAGCGATTTATTCAATAGCGTAAAGTTCTACCTATTGTACGCTAGAGTCTACCTCAACTACCACCCTAGTGTCTACCTCAACTACCACCCTAGTGTCTACCTCAACTACCACCCTAGTGTCTACCTCAACTACCACCCTAGAGTCTCAACTACCACCCTAGTGTCTACCTCAACTACCACCCTAGTGTCTACCTCAACTACCACCCTAGAGTCTCAACTACCACCCTACAGTCTCAACTACCACCCTAGAGTCTGAACTACCAGGCACCTGGTGCTGTGTCTGTGGTTCTGACCTGGTGGATGCGGTCGACCTGACCCTGGATGCTCCAGTCCTCCGGTCCGGTCCGGCTGGACCCCTCGTGACCCGGCATGTCCACACTCACCACATGCAGCCGCTCCGGGAGGTACTACACACACACGCAAGCACGCACGCACACACACGCACACACATATGCATGCACGCACACACAGACACACACACATATGCACGCACGCACACACACGCTCACACATATGCACGCACGCACGCACGCACGCATTCACGCACGCACGCACACACATGCACGCACGCACGCACACAAACACACACACACACACATATGCATGCACACACACACACACACACACACACACACAGAAACACATAAACATGCAAATACACACACAAACACACGCAGGCACACACACACACACGCAAAGGGACACACAAGCTGTTATGTCACTTTTTAACCCATTGTTTGAAATATCACACACACACACACACACACACACACGTGTCCACCTCCACCCATTGCTCTGGTGATGGATGCCGGCGGTTGCCGCGGTGACGGTACCTGCATGATGGGCAGCCACATGTCTTTGTTGGCGGAGAAGCCGTGGAGCAGGAGGAGGGAGGGGGAGGGGCCCGGGACCCCCCGCTGGGAGTAGCAGAACCTGTAGTCCCCCCAGAACACACACCTCACCTGGAGACCACGCCTCCACCTGCTGCACCTGCACTCACACACACACACACGCACACACACACACACGCAGCCGTCAGTGTTATGATACTAATGTGTGTGAGTGTGTGTGTGCTTTTGTGTGCGTGTGTGACATTGCATGTGCGTGTGTGTGAAATTGTGTGTGCGTGTGTGTGACATTGTGTATGCATGTGTGTGTGACATTGTACGTGAGTGTGTGCGTGTGTGTGACATTGTCTATGCGTGTGTGTGTGTGTGTGTGTATGCGACATAGTGCGTGTGTGTGACTGCGTAAGTTTGTGTGCATGTTTGGGAGTAAATGTGTGTGTGTATATGTGTCTGCGCGTGAGGTGTGAGTATCAGCATGAGTGTGTGCCTGCATGGTTGCGTGTGTGTTTGTGTTTCCTCACCAGTTGTAGGTCTTAATGAGCGCTGCAGGCCAGAGGAAGTATGTCGCCGTGAAGACCAGGACGGGGACGGCAAGGAGGCTTCCTGCCAGCGCTATCACGCTAACCACACACACGCCCATCTCCACAGGCAAGGCGCACACAGCTTCCCTTTAAGACACGAGAGGCTCAGAACAGGACCTCCCAGCTCTAGAGAGGATTCAGCAGACGCCTTGACTGTAACCAGATCACGCGAGTGTTTAGTGTCAGAGCCGTTTTCCTCCAAACATATGGAATGATAAGATGAATATGAAGTAGTTAGGAATACTGATTAATGTTTTATACGTTGTTTAGGATTTAATCTATCTAGGGCAGTGCAAAGTTCAGGTGTATTGTTCCATATTTGTTTTGACCAGTCAGGTCCACTGTAGGAACAGCCTTAAATTACAATTTCAGTGGAACATCTCTTCAACATTACAGGAAGCCTGACTCCTCGCAGTTCAAGTTTCCTGCCCAGCTCTGAGCCGTCTCCCCCCCAGCAGTTCTTCTGTAACCCAGGAGGACTTCTGGATCCCAGATCAAACCAATACTATCCCATAACTCATACTAACCCATACTCACTAAAACTAACCCATTCAAAGGACTGCTGAACTTTGAGGTCATAAAACTGGTTAACATGAGGGCGTGAGGAGGATGTAACATGTTCAACAGGGTCGCCCTGATGCAATAGATTACAACGAACCCATAAGAACCCATTTATTGATAACCCTATATTAAACATACTAACCCAGATTAACCCAGATTAACCATACTAACCTGTATTAACAATAATAAACAATAGAGAGAGAGAGAGAGCGCTTAACATGACGGATACTCTTCAGCCTGTGGTTTTGTTTTTATCCTTAAATCCTATCCTGGCTTTCACGTTACCATCTAAACAACATGATGACAACATGACGAAACAATGACAATGATAAAACGACATGCGTTCAAGTTCAACACACAGCACCAACCTTTCCTCTATGCCTGGTCTCGCTCTCTCCTCTCCAGGGGGTGAGATCAGATGAAAAGGATGTGAGATCAGCTGGTTAGGTGGTGAGATCAGCTGGTTAAGCGGTGAGATTAGCTGGTTAGGGTGTCAGGTCGGCCGATTAGGAGGTGAGATCAGCCGGTTAGGAGTTGAGATCAGCCGGCTAGAAGGTGAAATCAGCCGGTAAGGATGGGATGTGAGGTTAGCCAGTAACCTCGTTTTCCGGCATAAGAGGTTTAAACTACAGAGGAAGTTCAAGGGCTGCTGTTGCTTTTTCAACCACCGCCTGAAAAGCGGCGCCGTGATGTAGGTCAGAGGTAACCCTCTGTGATTTCACTCTGTGTTACCTAATGTTCAATGATTAACATAGAGATATCCGTCCATATGCACCTGCTGTCCGTCGGCCATCTTCGATCGAAGCTTCAGAATGCGACTCAATACAATAATGCGACGCGCTTGTTGCTCGCTTTGATGTGCAGCCGCCACTAGAGGTCGTCCCACCATATTCTGCTACTGGTTTACTGGGAGCTGCCCAGTATTACAGATCCTGCTACTGGTCTACTGGGAGCTGCCCAGTATCACCACATCCTGTTACGGGTCTACTGGGAGCTGCCCAGTATCACCACATTTTGATAATGGTTATACTGGGATAAAAACAATTGTCTGGGATTATTAAGATATTTAATGATATTTTTTTTTTTTATCACAGAAAACGTTCAAAACGTTCCTACGAACTGAGTCATTTTATAAAAATAACATCCAGCCAGTTAGCAAGTCATTCATTCTGCCAGTCAATTAACCAGTCAATCAGCCAGCCAGCCTACTATATATGAAAGGTGGCATCGAACGCAAGGATGTTGTGACCCATCACAGGCAGGCCTGCATTAACCTGCCATTGGACCCCGGGGCTGAGAGGTTTCCTAGGCCCCCTGAGAGGGGATCTTACAATGTAGATGTGTAAATTAATTTCCGACATTTTGCCGTTGTCGACCTGAATTTTTTTACTGCAGCTCATGATCGTCGTAGGCCCTGGGGCTTCAGCCCAGGTAACACCGTGCATTAAGACGGCCTTGGCCACAGACTATGTCCACATATTCCCGTCATGCTGTTTTACATCTAGATCCATCGGAGTACCACCTGAAACCACATCTGAATGTTCACTCAAATGTACTTTAGGAAATAGTTCAAAAACACACAACTATTACACACCTCAGAAGTAGAGGAGTAGAGAAGTGGGAGATAGGAGAGGAGAGGAGAGTAGAGGAGGTGATAGGATAGGAGAGCAGTAGAAGGGGGAAAGATTGCTTGCAACCAAATAATGTTAATCCACACCCACTTGGTTGGTCTACTTGTGTCGGTCCACTTGTGTCCTATATAGTGAGCTATCTGGGGCATCACCATAGAATAGTGCTTTGAGGGGACAAATCTGGTTCCCTATGTGATGCACTACTTAAGGGATAGATTCACTATATTAGGCCCAAGGGTCGATCCACAGGGTCTAGCATCATTCTAGAGTGTATACACTATTATGTCCTCATTTTGTGTGCAGAAAATAATCTTTTAATTGGGAAGGTTAGTTTGTACGGTACACTACTGAGGACCTACGGACACCCAGACAACGGCAGGAGGCCGAGCTGTAAACGAGAGAACTTCCGTCAAGTTGGAAAGAAATTTAGAAATTTAGTTTTGAAAAATATATCTCCTCTTGTTTTTGAGGAATTTGTATTTAGCAACAATTTCAATAGCTTCGCCATTGTTGACTCTAGAGCCCCAAAACTTGTTCCATATAGGCAAGGTTCCAATATGGTCTTACTACAATCTTTAATTTTGAAAAATATATCTCCTCTTATTTTTTAAGGATTTTTTGTTTGGCAACAATTTCAATAGCCTCGCCATTGTTGACTCTAGAGCCTCAAAACTTGCTCCATAAAGGCATGGCCTCTATATGGTCTTACTACAGCCTTTAGTTTTGAAAAATATATCTCTTCTTATTTTTGAGGAATTTTTATTTGGCATCTTTTATTATATAGAGAGCTAGGTATGGGAGACAGAGCTAGGATAGCAAATGACCATGGTTAGGATTCAAACCCGGGTCACTTTGTTCAGGACTGTGATTGGGGTCCAATTTGGGGCATGCTGCGTCTGTCGTATGACTTCATGATTTCAACTGGACGCATTGATGTCTGGACCAGAGGTCGTCCTGGGATGGTTGGATGAGAACAATCTCTGTATTTGTATTTGGAAAACAGCAGTGCTACAACTTACTGAATGTACCATACCAGCAATATTGGCACTCCCTAAATCACAGTTGTTACTGCAATTAAATACATCACACTTTACTCATTCTCTATTACACTATTAAATGTAAATGCATAAATGTACATTCGCCTAACATGTTTTGACATAGATTATCCCCCCACCCCCAAGAATAAGCATGTTAGAAAACATGTCACAAAAACCTTCTATGTTCATATTCCTATAATACATTTACATGGAGTTGAACCTGCATAGTGTACATTGTAAGGCCCACTGGTTTGACTCCTATCTTCCTTCATCACTCCTGTGTAGGCTCTTTGTATTCAATGAACTATTCCCACCAGAATTTTTGGAAGACAACAGGCTGAAAGCAGTTAGGCGACACAACACTGCGTGATTCAAAGTTTATTGGCAAGTTCTTATTACAGTTACTCTACAGTCCAGTCTGAGTATATTGTTGACATTACAGAATAACAAAAAAAAAAAACCTTAAAAATAAGAGATATATTTTTCAAAAGTAAAGGCTGTAGTAAGACCATATAGAGGCCATGCCTATATGGAGCAAGTTTTGGGGCTCTAGTTTCAACAATGGCGACGCTATTGAAATTGTTGCAAACAATAAATCCTTAAAAATAAGAGATATATTTTTCCAAAGTAATGTTTCTAAGACCATATAGAGGCCATGCCTTTATGGAGCAAGTTGTGGGGCTCTAGTTTCAACAATGGCGACGCTATTGAAATTGTTGCAAACAATAAATCCTTAAAAATAAGAGATATATTTTTCCAAAGTAATGTTTCTAAGACCATATAGAGGCCATGCCTTTATGGAGCAAGTTGTGGGGCTCTAGAGTCAAAAATGGCGACGCTATTGAAATTTGACCAATTCTCTAAAGACGGCTCGTTTGGATGAAAACAATGTTATAGCTAGTTCTCTAGGTTACTACATTTAGCTAGAGGTGTCATTTGTGTCGCAACGATGTTTCAGCGATGATCCATTGAACCGCAAACTCCGAATCTGCCAATTTCTTTCCAACTTGACGGAAGTAACGAGAGATCAGATCTCAATCACTCAGAGAATAAGGTAAAAAAAATTGAGATTCGCTGTAATAGGCTACTAATATCTCCAGTAGGCCTGCAGTAGGCCCTGTAGTGACTACGGTGTAGTTAAGGGTTTGGTCCACTACATTGCAGCAGACCGACTCCTAGAACCCATGACTCCTGTGACGTCACGATCAGGTGACAGCACGTCGCGAATCCCAACTGCACGTTTTCAGACCGAGAGGAGGGCCGGGCAGCAGCGCATGACCATTCTCCGACGTGAGGCGAACAACTAAACCCGTCTCCCCAACAGCTCGGTTAGGTTAGGATACTCTGTTCCGGTGCGATGGCGACCCCCCTCTGGGTGTTGATGGTGCTGGTGTCTGGGGCGGCTGCGGGACTCTTCTTTAACGGGGACCAGCCCTGCTACCGGCCCCGTCCCCGGGGGAACGGCTTCGGTCTGAGGTGAGGGTTGTTGTTGTTGCTCCCAGTGTTCAGGTTGCACTTCTGCTTTTTGTAAACGTTAACGTTATAATCCAATAACGTTTATTGCGTTTATTAACGTTTTTGTACCGCTTTATTAGCCGCTTTATTACCGTTTATTGCGTTTATTACTGTTTTTTGTACCGCTTGTATCAGCGGTTACAAACGAGATGAGCATGCTCCGTTTGTGTTTAATACCCGCAGTGTAAGTAATCACTGCCGATAAACGGCCTTCCTCGTCCTACCACAGGACCTCACCTCGTCCTCACGAACTGATGAACCTCTCCGACCTTCCCAAATCATGGGACTGGAGAAACGTTAACGGCACCAACTTTGTAAGCACAACCAGGAATCAGCACATTCCTCAGTACTGCGGCTCCTGTTGGGCTCACGGCAGCACCAGCGCCATGGCAGGTAGGGCCTCATACCCGACTATTATCCTACTACCCTACAACTACTACAACCCTAACCTACTATCACCGGCGCCATGGCAGGTAGGGCCTCATACCCTACTGCTACTACTACTACTAATACTACCCTACCATACTACTACTATTCCTACCCTAACCTGCTATCACCAGCGCCATGGCAGGAAGTGCCTCATGCCCTACTGTTACCCTACTGTCCTACTATTACCATCCTACCACCACCCTAACCTACCGCAATACTAACCCTACTACCATAGTAGTCTACTACCATACCACTACTTCTACTACTACCCTACCTTACTGCTATTACTACTACCACCCTTCCCTACTACTACTACTACTACACCCTTATACTACTACGACTGCCCTAGGACCTACCACCACCCTACCCTCCCCCTCCCTACCCGGCAGGACCTCTGCTCTGTCCGATCTTTTACTGGCCCGTCATGTGATGTTTCACTGGTTTTTTTTCCCCCCCACTGTTCGCTGATCTTTGGTTTACTGAACTCAATCCGCTGCGTCATCGTGGCTTTGTGCGCGCGTGTGTGTGTGGGCGTGTGTGTGCGCGCGCGTGTGCGTTTCTTTGTTCCTCCCGACAGACCGCATCAACATAAAGAGGAAGGGGGCGTGGCCGTCGGCCTACCTGTCCGTCCAGAACGTGGTGGACTGTGGGGGGGCGGGGACCTGCCATGGGGGGGACCACTCGGGCGTCTGGGAGTACGCCAACACCAACGGCATCCCCGACGAGACCTGCAACAACTACCAGGCCAAGGACCAGAGTGAGTGGGTGGATATGGAACCGGTTCTACTCAAACACACACACACACACACACACACACACACACACACACACACACACACACACACACACACACACACACACACACACACACACACACACACACACACACACACACACACACACACACACAATCATGAGGCTCCCTAACCTGAACAAGCATGAGGAGTTTACCCGGACTCTTCATAGCCTCCCCCATTACCCCCTCACACGCCTCTTACGTACTGATTGTATGTTGTGCGTCCTGGCACTGAAAAATAGTGCACCAATCAGGTGCATCATCTCATCCTAGCTGTCTCTGTTGTATACGGGGAATGGGTTAACCTAGTGATTGTTAGTGCTTGGCACCTGGTTCTATGAACATCCTCACTGTACTGACAGTGATATATATAGTTGTTTCTCTTTCTTCTGACCAATGTACTTATGTGAGTCGCTTTGGATAAAAGCGTCTGCCGAACTCCCTGAATGTAAAGGTCAATGTAATGACTGGTGTCGCCCCTGACAGAGTGCAAGCCCTTCAACCAGTGCGGGACGTGCACCACCTTCGGGAAGTGCAACATCGTCAAGAACTACACCCTGTGGAAGGTGGGCGACTACGGCGCCGTCAGCGGCCGCGAGAAGATGATGGCCGAGCTGTACACCGGAGGGCCAATCAGGTGAGAGTCGTACGCCGGAGGGCCAACCAGGTGAGGGTTGTACGCCGGGGGGGCCAATCAAGAGAGAGTTTGATTCGAACGCTGATCTGGAGCGTAGGTGCGGCTGGAGGTAGAGCGGGCCGGCTGGTAACCGGAAGGTTTGCTAGTTCGATCCCCCGGCTCCTCCTAGCGGAGCGTCGGGGTGTCCCTGAGCGAGACGCCTCACCCCGACTGCTCCCGATGAGCTGGCTGTCGCCTTGATGGTTTACACCGCCGTCGGTGTGTGAATGTGTGCATGAATGGGTGCATGAATGGGTGAATGTATTGTAAAGTGCTCTGAGCGGTCACTGGTTAGAAAAGCGCTCCATAAATGCGGTGCATTCATCTGATTGGCCCTCCTTACGAGTGCCGCTGTGCGGTGACCCTGATGTCTCTCTCCTGTAGCTGTGGCATCATAGCCACGGATGAGCTGGACGCCTACACCGGCGGCATCTACTCGCAGTACGTGGAGGGGCAGTCCATCAACCACATCGTGTCGGTGGCCGGCTGGGGTGTGGAGAACGGCGTGGAGTTCTGGATCGTACGCAACTCCTGGGGGGAGCCCTGGGTAGGTGGTGCACCGCAGCAGTACACCGCGTAGACCTGGACCCGTGTGGACCTAGACTCATCCAGACCTAGACTCATGTGGACCTAGACTCATGTGGACCTAGACTCATGTGGACCTAGACTCATCCAGACCTAGACTCATGTGGACCTAGACTCATGTGGACCTAGACTCATGTGGACCTAGACTCATCCAGACCTAGACTCATCTAGACTTAGACTCATGTGGACCTAGACTCATGTGGACCTAGACTCATCCAGACCTAGACTCATCTAGACCTAGACTCATGTGGACCTAGACTCATGTGGACCTAGACTCATGTGGACCTAGACTCATCCAGACCTAGACTCATCTAGACTTAGACTCATGTGGACCTAGACTCATGTGGACCTAGACTCATGTGGACCTAGACTCATGTGGACCTAGACTCATGTGGACCTAGACTCATCCAGACCTAGACTCATCTAGACTTAGACTCATGTGGACCTAGACTCATGTGGACCTAGACTCATGTGGACCTAGACTCATGTGGACCTAGACTCATCTGGACCTGGACCCGTGTGGACCTAGACTCATGTGGACCTAGACTCATGTGGACCTAGACTCATGCACATATGAGCCATGCCTTTGTCAGTGAAGGAGACGCTAAAACTAAAAACACATAATCTAACTGATCATTAACTCTCAGCTCGACTGTTTACCACCAACTCAGCCAGCCTTAAACCTTTTTTATTTGGTACATTCTTCGTCCCGTGATGTGAGTGATGAGTCAGGCGTCTCGTGAGGGGCTCTGACCTCTCTCTCTCTCTCTCTCTCCATCTGTGTCTAGGGCGAGCAAGGCTGGCTGAGGATCGTCACCAGCGCCTTCAAAGGAGGAAGTGGAAGCAAGTTCAACCTGGCAGTGGAGGAGGACTGCATGTACGGCGACCCGATCCTGCCCAAGAACTACCGCTAGAGGTGGAGCACCTCCGTCAGTTTACACCATCACAAACTCTCGAAAAATGTGCGCACAAAAAAAGGGAATATCATGATAATTGCTTTTTTTTTTTTTTACTATAGTGCTTTTAAAAATGTCAACTTTTGTCGCCTTTAGCCTGATATGCTGTGGAAACTACATGTTTACTGTCGTACATGCTGATGTACATAAGTAGTTGATGAACTAGAAGACTACTAGCCTAAAGAAACTTCAATCACTTTTGAACTGATGCTGGGGCTACCAAAGATCATATCACCGTCTGCGCCTGATGCAGTGTTAATAACCGTAACAGAATGAGGTGTGTTGACCTGCTGTACTTGTGTCACTAGTGTGTACATCCGATCAAATGTTAAGAGTTTGTCATGTTCCATTGAAATACTGTGATTTGCCTTTCTTCCTGCAATGCGAGTCAATTTAAGATTGGCATTTTGGAAATTAAAATATTAAATCAAGTGGCTGTATTTGCTTCATTTAAAATTGTATCAAAATTAAATATTTGAACTTAGTCGTATGAAATCAAACGACAATGCATTCATGTTCCTTTTTTTAAATTGTGCTGATTTAGAGAATTGGCTAAAAACGATTGCGCCCAACAACACATCAAGATAAGAGCTTAACATTTGTTTCACTTCTGGTCGTGAAGTCAACCAAAAGAACAGATGATAAAATAGGGTTAGGGTTAGCCTACAGTCATTACTGGGCCAGAACGCGTCAGGTGTTACAGTACTCACTCCCTGGTCCACTGTCCTCGTCTAGTGGATCTTCTGGACCCCGGAGGTTTCAACACGCCTCCATCCATGCGAGACGTCATGACACTTTCATGCATAGCGTGTGGTTCGTGATGGCCTCTGTGATGGCGGTATTAAATGACCTCTGATCCCAAGATCAAAGGCCCTAAGGGCCAGAATTAAATATAAGGGCCGCTTAAAGGCCCTCATGTGGACCTAGACTCATCCAGACCTAGACTCATCCAGACCTAGACTCATCTAAACCTGGACTCATCTATACCTAGACTCGTGGACCTAGACTCATGTGGACCTAGACTCATATGGACCTAGACTCATGCACATATGAGCCATGCCTTTGTCAGTGAAGGAGACGCTAAAACTAAAAACACATAATCATTAACTCTCAGCTCGACTGTTTACCACCAACTCAGCCAGCCTTAAACCTTTTTTATTTGGTACATTCGTCGTCCCGTGATGTGAGTGATGAGTCAGGCGTCTCGTGAGGGGCTCTGACCCCTCTCTCTCTCTCTCTCTCTGTGTAGGGCGAGCAAGGCTGGCTGAGGATCGTCACCAGCGCCTTCAAAGGAGGAAGTGGAAGCAAGTTCAACCTGGCGGTGGAGGAGGACTGCATGTACGGCGACCCGATCCTGCCCAAGAACTACCGCTAGAGGTGGAGCACCTCCGTCAGTTTACACCATCACAAACTCTCGAAAAATGTGCGCACAAAAAAAGGGAATATCATAAAAATTGCTTTTTTTTATTTTTACTATAGCGCTTTTAAAAATGTCAACTTTTTACTTTTCTGTCGCCTTTAGCCTGATATGCTGTGGAAACGACATGTTTACTGTCGGACATGCTGATGTACATAAGTAGTTGATGAACTAGAAGACTACTAGCCTAAAGAAACTTCAATCACTTTTGAACTGATGCTGGGGCTACCAAAGATCATATCACCGTCTGCGCCTGATGCAGTGTTAATAACCGTAACAGAATGAGGTGTGTTGACCTGCTGTACTTGTGTCACTTGTGTGTACATCCGATCAAATGGTAAGAGTTTGTCATGTTCCATTGAAATACTGTGATTTGCCTTTCTTCCTGCAATGAGTCAATTTAAGATTTGCATTTTGGAAATTAAAATATTAAATCAAGTGGCTGTATTTGCTTCATTTAAAATTGTATCAAAGTTAAATATTTGAACTTAGTCGTATGAAATCAAACGACAATGCATTCATGTTCCATTTTTTAAATTGTGCTGATTTAGAGAATTGGCTAAAAACGATTGACGCCCAACAACACATCAAGATAAGAGCTTAACATTTGTTTCACTTCTGGTCGTGAAGTCAACCAAAAGAACAGATGATAAAATAGGCAGCACGTTGGCCTGCCATACCACCCAGCCTACAGTCATTACTGGGCCAGAACGCGTCAGGTGTTACAGTACTCACTCCCTGGTCCACTGTCCTCGTCTAGTGGATCTTCTGGACTCCGGAGGTTTCAACACGCCTCCATCCATGCGAGACGTCGTGACACCTTCATGCATAGCGTGTGGTTCGTGATGGCCTCGGTGATGGCGGTATTAAATGACCTCTGATCCCAAGATCAAAGGCCCTAAGGGCCAGAATTAAATATAAGGGCCGCTTAAAGGCCCTTTATTGCTTAATCAATGAAGGCCCCGGTAATAACAAAAGATGAACAAGTTAAGTCCATTAAATTATTTTATTAAAAAAACGACTAGTAGAGACATTTCTGTAAAAAAAATTAATATACATGTATGGCACCGAACCAAAAGCACATTTTGAAGCTGCCTTCCGAGAGCTTCTAGCGTGACTCGTGTTGGAGCGTCCGGCCGCACCCCGTCTCAGGCCCTGGCAGCCTCAGGAAGGACTCTGTCTACGAGCTCCGCCGAGGAAGAACCAGCCCCGCCGGCCGTCAGTTGATCATGATGAAGTTGGACTTGCAGTGAGCTGGCAACAGAAGGAAGAGTCACATGAGGGGGAAGGAGGGGCTCCGTTAATGTATTGAGGTCCCAGTTCATGCAGAGTCTAGATGTAACCTCAACAAGGGAGTCTTTTGAAATCAGTCCTTGTAATCATGACTGGTTCAGCAGTAACACCGGGGGTATTAAGGGCCTGTCTGTGGCCTGTGTGTGGCCCCCATGGGGGTCACTACAGATGCGTACTCATGACTGGTTCAGCAGTAACACCGGGGGTATTAAGGGCAGTGTGTGGCCCCCATGGGGGTCACTACAGATGCGTACTCATGACTGTGGCTCAGCAGTAACACCGGGGGCATTAAGGCCTGTGCGGGGCCCTAGGCGGGCCCCTACAGACGGGCGCTCCAGGCGGTCGTACCGATGAACTCGGCCACGGGGTCGTACTCCCCCTCCGTGCGGATGGTGCCGGCGATGCTGCCGTTCTCCAGGATGGGCAGGAACAGCTGCACAAAGTCCGCCGTGTACGGGGGCGCGATCACGTCCAGAACCTGAGCACAGGGACAGCGTCAGGGAGGGGCCGGGGGGGGCTGGTAGACGTACCCCAGAGCCAGGGAGGGAACGAGTCCTCTCTGGAGACGCCGCCTAGCCCAGGGCTACCCCCGGGGTTATTAGCCCAGTGCAGAGCTCCCATCTGCCCCAATACAGGTCTGGTATTGAGTGCGATCCCTCATGTGGACATTAATGCTAACTAATGAGCCATCCAGAAAACCGCAACTACAAAAGGGCTACGGTGTCATGGACTCGTTTATGTGAAGGGCAGATCAGATCAAAGACACGTGCGTCACAATCGTCCTCGTTACTGAAGTGTGACAGACACCACGCATCCAGATGGAGGCTCTACCTCCGTGACGAAGTACCGGATGAGGGAGATGTCCGTGTTGAGCTTCTCCAGACACCGTCGGATGTAGCCCACCACGGGCAGCACGTAGCCACGACTCAGCAGGTGTACCATGCGGTCCAGCAAAGTCTTCTTCAGCTCCAGCTGCAGAGGTCAGAGGTCACGGGAGGGAGGTCGCAAGGGAAGGTCTTAGTTGTCGGCAATCATGAGTCAGCTCAGAGACGGGTAAATCTGGGTACATCGCGGTGCACCTGGGGACATCTGGGTGCACCTGGGTAGACCTGTAAACATCTGGCTACACCTGGGTACACCTGTGTTAACCTGGGTGGGCCTGTAAACATCTGGGTAGACCTGGCTGCACCTTGGTTTACCTGGATACATCTGGGTACACATCGGTACATAAGGGTCCACCTGGCTACATCAGGGTTCACGCGGGTCCACCTGGCTACACCTGGCTACATCAGGGTTCACACGGGTCCACCTGGCTACACCTGGCTACATCAGGGTTCACACGGGTCCACCTGGCTACACCTGGCTACATTAGGGTTCACACGGGTCCACCTGGGTACACCTGGGTACGTTGTTACGGGTTCACCCACCTGCTCCATGACGTCCAGCTGGGAGTGCTCCGTCTCAAAGAGCTTGACGAGCAGCTGGAGCACCTGAGGGTGCAGCAGCTGGTGGCAGGTGCAGATCTGGGGAGGAGAGGAGGGAGAAGAGGAGAAGGACCAGAGAGGAGGTGTGGTGAACGGGTGAAGGTCCAGAGAGGAGGTGTGGTGAACGGGTGAAGGACCAGAGAGGAGGTGTGGTGAACGGGTGAAGGTCCAGAGAGGAGGTGTGGTGAACGGGTGAAGGACCAGAGAGGAGGTGTGGTGAACGGGTGAAGGACCAGAGAGGAGGTGTGGTGAACGGGTGAAGGACCAGAGAGGAGGTGTGGTGAACGGGTGAAGGTCCAGAGAGGAGGTGTGGTGAACGGGTGAAGGTCCAGAGAGGAGGTGTGGTGAACGGGTGAAGGACCAGAGAGGAGGTGTGGTGAACGGGTGAAGGACCAGAGAGGAGGTGTGGTGAACGGGTGAAGGACCAGAGAGGAGGTGTGGTGAACGGGTGAAGGACCAGAGAGGAGGTGTGGTGAACGGGTGAAGGTCTCAGAGAGGAGGTGTGGTGAACGGGTGATGGTCCAGAGAGGAAGTGTGGTGAACGGGTGATGGTCCATGTGTATCTCCGAGAGGAGGTGTGGTGAACGGGTGAAGGTCCAGAGAGGAGGTGTGGTGAACGAGTGAATGTCTCGGAGAAGAGGTGAACGTGTGAATGTCTCAGACAGGAGGAGTGGTGAATGTGTGATGTTCCAGAGAGGAGGTGTGGTGAAGGTGTGAAGGTGTGATGTTCCAGAGGAGGTGTGGTGAACGAGTGAAGGTGTGATGGTCCATGTGCATCTCCGAGAGGAGGTGTGGTGAAGATGTGAAGGTGTGACGTTCCAGAGAGGAGGTGTGGTGAAGATGTGACGTTCGAGAGAGGAGGTGTGGTGAACGAGTGAAGGTCTCAGAGAGGAGGTGTGGTGAACGTGTGAATGTTTCAGAGAGGTGTGGTGAAGGTGTGGCGTTCCAGAGAGGAGGTGTGGTGAAGGTGTGAACGTATGATGTTCCAGAGAGGAGGTGTGGTGAAGGTGTGAAGGTGTGACGTTCCAGAGAGGAGGCGTGGTGAAGGTGTGAACGTATGACGTTCCAGAGAGGAGGCGTGGTGAAGGTGTGAACGTATGATGTTCCAGAGAGGAGGTGTGGTGAAGGTGTGAACGTATGATGTTCCAGAGAGGAGGTGTGGTGAAGGTGTGAAGGTGTGACGTTCCAGAGAGGAGGCGTGGTGGTCCATGTGTATCTCCGAGCGGAGGTGAAGTCCTCCCTCCCACTGACCTCGTCCAGCAGCGCCAGGTGCACCGGCGTGTGGTCCGTCTGGAGCTGGAAGTAGCGCGGCTCCGACACCGTCCAGTCCACCCACTTTAGCACCCCCATGGCCACCACGGGGAACCTGAGGAGACAGCCTGCTGGTCAGGAGGCTCCGGACACACAGCTTCACGCTGGGGGTCAGGGAGACCCGTTATATATACTGTGTGGACTCGTCCATGAAACACATTCTGTATTCTGTCTGCATATTGGTGCTTATAGGAACCGGTCAAGAGGCCATACTGGAGGTCTATTGAACTGGTCTGAGGCGAGGGACACTACTGGAGATATATTACGGTTACATTTAGGGGATTTTGCTGATGCTTATATCCAGAGCGACTTACAACCATCCATTCGCCCGTTCACACACCGACGGCGGTGTCAACCATGCAGGGCGACAGCAAGCTTGTCAGGAGGATTGAACTAGCAACCTTCCTGTTACCAGCCAAAACCGCTCTACCTCCTGAGCTACTGCAGTCTATTGAACTGGTTTCAGGACAGAGACCCCACTGGAGGTCTATTGAACTGGTCTGAGGACAGAGCCCATACTGGAGGTCTAATGAACTGGTCTGAGGACAGAGCCCATACTGGAGGTCTAATGAACTGGTCTAAGGACAGAGCCCATACTGGAGGTCTAATGAACTGGTCTGAGGACAGAGCCCATACTGGAGGTCTAATGAACTGGTCTGAGGACAGAGCCCATACTGGAGGTCTAATGAACTGGTCTGAGGACAGAGCCCATACTGGAGGTCTAATGAACTGGTCTGAGGACAGAGCCCATGCTGGAGTTCTAATAAACTGGTCCGGAGACAGACCTGATGCACTGGTACAGTGTTCCCAGCTCGGCCACCAGCTCCGTCGCTCCCTTGTTCTCGTTGCAGCAGAGGTTATGGACCGTCTCGATGGCCTTTGACGTTGACTTGAGCTCGTCTTTGTTGATATTCACACGCTTGTTCTGAGGAAACATCACAGTGAGGCTTCAGTCAGAACACATCACAGTAAGGCTTCAGTCAGAACACATCACAGTAAGGCTTCAGTCAGAACACATCACAGTAAGACTTCAGTCAGAACACATCACAGAAAGGCTTCAGTCAGAACACATCAAAGTAAGACTTCAGTCAGAACACATCACAGTAAGACTTCAGTCAGAACACATCACAGTAAGGCTTCAGTCAGAACACATCACAGTAAGGCTTCAGTCAGAACACATCACAGTAAGGCTTCAGTCAGAACACATCACAGTAAGGCTTCAGTCAGAACACATCACAGTAAGGCTTCAGTCAGAACACATCACAGTAAGGCTTCAGTCAGAACACATCACAGTAAGACTTCAGTCAGAACACATCACAGTAAGGCTTCAGTCAGAACACATCACAGTAAGACGAATACACAGTCGAGTATTGAATAGATCAGAGGTTGGTCGGCATGTCCTAAGTCCTGCACCCCCCCCACAGAGCGACGCCTCCTAGTTCCTCTTACCTTCTTCCAGGTCTCCACCACGCTGGCGGCGTAGGCCAGGATGTGGATGTATTTGTGTTTGTGGTCCTGGTTGATCTTGGAGCCGGGCTTGAACAGAGACTGCATGAACAGGTCCAGGAAGGCAGGCACTCTGATCTGCAGACACAGGGAAGAGGGAATCAAACATGGTTCCCGAGAGAACGGGCGACCGCCAACCACAACAGCTTGCTTCCCTTATCCTCCCCTCCTATTGCCCCATTAAGGGCATTTAGCAGACACTTTTGTCCAAAGCGACTTACAATAAGTACATTTGAAACAGAAGCTCAAACAATATACCACTGTCGGTACAGCAAGGATGTTCATAGGACCAAGTGCCAAGCACTAACAATCGTTAAGTTAACCCAAAACCCGGATACAACAAAGATAGCTAGGATAAGACACTAAACGAGGCTAAGTGCAAGGACGTACAACATACAATAAGTGCGTTAGAGGGGTGTCGTGGGGGGGGGGGGGGGTACGCAGAGTCTAGGTGAACCCTGAACAAGTGAGTCTTGAATCTTTGGAACCCTCTTTAAGGGAGCACTAAGTGTGCCCTGAGTGTGCCCTGAGTGTGCCCTGAGTGTGCCCTGAGTGTGCCCTGAGTGTGCCCTGAGTGTGCCCTGAGTGCGTCCCGCGGCGCGCCTCCACCTACCAGCTCCACGGGCGGCGGGTCCATGCTGCTGAACATCTTGAAGAGCACGGTGATGTCGGCGGGGTTCAGGGCCCCCTTGGACAGCATGGCCCCCAGGGCCTGGCACGCCCGCGGGTAGGCAGCCGCCGTCCCCAGGGCCAGCGTGATCTGGCTGGCATCGTGGCCCCTGGAGGGGGACCCAGCAGCAACGTCAGGGGACAGCTCAGGAGGCCTCAAGCCGGGCCCTTGTTTCTGACCCTTTTGAAGCTCAGGGATGAACGCAGAAAACAGGGCTACACGCCGGCCAAATCCTCTGGGTTACAACTGTTTAAATGGTAAATGGACTTTCTAACGGTGCCCCCCTAACCAGGGTCGACTCAAAGCTTTACAACATCGCCCAACGTTCGACCATTCGTCATGCACACACCGACGGAGGTGTCGACCACGCAAGGCGACAGCCAGCTCATCAGGGACAGTTAGGGAGGGGTGCCTTGCTCAGGGACGCCTCGACACTCAGCTAGGGGATCGAACTAGCAACCTACCCGTTACCAGCCAACCCGCTCTGCCTCCTGAGCCACATGCCACACTCATTGCACTGTATTGCCAACACTGTAGGCTGCTGCCACAACGGGATATCCTGCCGTGGGCTTCACAGTGCGGACGCCCTACAGCGCGCAGACAGAGACGAGGATACCTTTGATGGGCCGACTTCTGCACCTCCTGGCCTATCCTGCGCATGGCCGAGCCCCCCTGCTCCTCCTGGGACAGGATGGACATCATGGACTGGGCGAACAGGTAGGTGTGCTCCCCGTGACACACCATCTTCTACACAACACACACACACGCACACACACACATTACTCATTGACCTGCTCCACGGCTCAGGGTCTGTTCCTCACTGAGGAACGCAGGCTGGGTTCGTTCACCCAGTAAACCAAACATCACAGTGGTTATCAGTAGGCTGCAATGCAGTAAAACGTCTTTACATGAACAACAATGTTCAGATGGGATGCAATACTACTGTATGGCTTAAAGATGGATGAAGAAATCAAAGTCTGAGCAAATTAGGATTTAGCAGGGAAGGACTAAGAATAGGACTAAGAGTAGGGCTACGAGTAGGGCTACGAGTAAGCCGAAGGGAAGGACTAAGGGTAGGACTAAGAATAGGACTAAGGGAAGGACTAAGGGTAGGACTAAGAGTAAGACTAAGGGAAGGACTAAGAATAGGACTAAGAGTAGGGCTAAGGGAAGGACTAAGGGTAGGACTAAGAGTAGGACTAAGAAGGGTGGGATTAAGAGGAGGACTAAGAGTAGGACTAGGCCCAGAGGGTTAGGACTCGGCCCAGAGGGGTAGGACTCGGCCCAGAGGGGTAGGACTCGGCCCAGAGGGGTAGGACTCGGCCCAGAGGGGGGTCGGGGGTCTGTGTTCTCACAGCGAACTCCGGCAGGTTCTTCTCCAGGTTCTCCTCCCCTCCGTCCAGCAGCGTGGCCAGGGAGGTTCTGAGGACCCGGGAGAAGACCTCCAGCTGCTGGCAGGCCGTGGACACGCTGGTGATTTCCCCCTGGTAGCCCGCGTCCGAGATCAGCTGCACACAAAACACACACATTGACAAAACATTAAAAACACACACAGAAATATTACCAACACACACAATGCACATATATATTACCATCACACACACACACACACACACACACACACTTATTATAACAGAAATGGCCCACTTCAACATCAGAGTTTAATAGTGTGCTTCAGCAGAACCCCGACTACAGAAGGTCTTCATGAAGCACCTGAGGCTTCAAGACACAGCTAATAAAACATTCATAAAAAAAGAGAAGAATAAACACAAAATCTCCAGCTGCCTGATTTGCTTATGCAACTTTAAACAGAGGAAAGGGAAGTGAAATACTTATCCCTGCTGTTTCCACTGAACAGTGTATACAGATGTCAAATCAAAAGACACACACACACACACACACACACACACACACACACACACACAGGTACAGTGTATGTACTTTCAAATCCCTAAACGTGGCCAGCGCCCCCAGCAGAAGGAAGCCTGACTGTCAGCAGGTCCTCTAGTACAATTCCCCAAACTGTTTTTCTGGGGACCCATTTTTTTAAAATAACAAACCATCGCGACCCAATTCACAATAGGCCTTATCTATAAAATCGTGAGAAGAACAAATTCGTGCATAAATGAACATCCCTGAACGTTTTTACTGCCAATTCCGCAACCCATTATATATGAACTTATACCAACCATTTCGAAGAGATAAATCACAACTTTGTTTTATGCACTTGTTATTGTAAACATAATACACGTATTAAATACTCTGCCCTAAATGAGACCAAATAAATGCATTGAGGCAGAGTTCACATCTCCTTGTTTTGGTTATCTTATTGTTGTTATTTCCTCTCACAATGTACATTAGCCTTTCAACTAGATTCAATGTTATAAGTAAAATTATCAGAAGAATAAAAACATTCAGTACTATCAAAAACATGCTTCTTGTTGAAAGTTTTTTAAATGCTAATGTGTAAAAAATAATAAATAAAACATTTATTTTTTTTTATTTATTTTTTATATTGCGACCCAATTCAAATCTCCTGCGACCCACATGTGGGTCGCGACCCAGTCTTTGGGAAAGACTGCTCTAGTTAAACTAACTCACTACATTCAGATTTTAGTGTTACATTTACAAATTTGTACTCGGTTTGGCATAATTAGTTCAACACATGAAACCCTAACAAAAGAGAGAGACGTGTTCAGGGCAGATAACACCAGTCACCAAGAGAGGTTGGAACATTTAGTTTCCAACTATAACAATTATTTCAGCTGTATAATTTCTCACTTTCAATCCATGTCATTCTTTATGTTGATTTGACCTTTCGTTTGCTGGGCTCCATATTTACATGTACTACTTAAAATGAGATATCCAACCAGGCAGGTGCTGATGCCAGCCCTGCCAGCAGGGGGCGCCTCCACGCACCTTGACGGTGAAGTTGAGCATCAGGCAGTCGGGATGGGCCTCGGCCAGCTTGTAGAAGAGGTCCCTCCAGGTGGTGTGAGCGATCATCTGCTCCAACCAGGCCGGCGTCTGACGGAGGCAAGAGATGGAACAGGATTAGCACCATCAACCCCATCAGAGTCATGGGGTTGATCTGTATCTTATCATACCATGTACAACATGGATGTGGTCTAAATTATGACCTTCAGAAGATAACCTAGACTCTGCATAGCCTCCCCCCTTAACCCCCCACACCCCTCTAAAGAACCTATTGTACGTTGTACGTCCTTGCACTTAAAAATAGTACTTAGCATCATGTAGCATCTTATCCTAGCTATCTTTTTTGTACTCAGGGAATGGGTTAACCTAGCAGTTGTTGCTTCCATCAACATCCTTACGGTACCGACAGCGATATATTGTTGTTTCTCTTTCTTCTGACAAATGTACTTGTGTAAGTTGCTTTGGATAATTAAAAACATCTGCTTAACGCCCTAAACGTAAATATAAATGTAAAGGACCCGGTGGGGATCCGAGGGGAACATCATGTCCACGGTGAGGCTGTGCAGTGAGCCGAGGGGCGCCCCAGGAGGTCAACTCCAGGTCTCACCTCTCCCTCCACCGTGAAGATGGAGTCGGCCTTCTGGGGGTCAAAGTGCTTGATGAGGAGGCTCTTCAGGTGGTTCTCCACGCGCTCCTGGACCTGGCCGGCTTCGACGCCTGAGAAGTGGAAGCCAAACAAACCCCCGGGTCAGACATGGCTTGCATGAAGTATGATGAACGTTACGTTGAAGGCATGCCCGTGGCCAGCGATGAGGTCACCGAGGTCCGGACACTGGTCATTTATCAAGAGATAAAGACATTCGAACTTAAATACAACTGTAGACAAAATCAGCGGTTTAGAACTAGACTAGACTTGTTACTATGTGTCCACCTTTTGTTGGTGTGTGCACGAGTCGAGCAAACCCCCCCCCCCCCCCCCCCCCCAAAAAAAACAACTACCCTGGATCCCCCCCCCCCCCCCCCCCCCCCCCCCCCCCCCCCCCAACACACACACACACACACACACACATAACTGAACCCCTATAAATGAAGCCACAACCCCAACCCCCCCCAACCCTAGCTGAGAGTACGTGCCCATCTGTATCAGCCACTCTGCCAGGAGGTTGACCGTCTGGGCTACTGCGCAGTAGTTCTCCGACAGGAGCGAGATCACGCTTTCCGGAGAACCGCCGGCCTGGAAATACCTGAGAGAGAGAACATGTTTTACTACACATTAAAAGCCCCCTATGTTCAAAATGGACACCGCTGTCATTGAGACTAAACACACGTTTTCAGGGTGTTGAAGACCGCCGGCTCCATGATGTAATCCCTGCTGGAGAACTTCTTCAGGCAATCTTCCTGGATTTTGCCGTCATTTTCTCCTTCGACGTAGCCATCCTTCAGGGCGACGATAAAGGACATTGATGTTAAACACACGCACACACACACACACACAGTACAGTACTAAGGAAACCAGTTATTCTCTTTTGGATTCAGGATTCTTGGACAGGTTCACAAAATATTTGCATTATTTGAAAACAGGAGACAATAACATGCAAATGTCAGTGAACCGGATGATGCAGAATGACCTCGAACTAAGCTGTGTGGTATTATAATAAAATGATTTACCAAACGTAGACTAATCAGCGGTGAGAAAATCACTCATCATTACCTTTTTTCATAATATGTTGCAAATCTGAGGGCATTATATCGAACAATGAATAACGCTCAGTGATTCACACTCCAGCTGACTTAATGGGGACATCACGTATGTTTTGAATAACTTCGCAGTAGCTTGTATAATATATGAGCTCTATAGTATTTAGCCTCCATAGGTTATATAGTGTAGTTATATAGTATAAAGTGGTTAATGTATCTGACAATAGAGAACATACTGTGATGTGTGTGTGTGTGTGTGTGTGTGTGTTAGAACACACTAACAGGAGAGAGGCTCTGCATGGTGAGCGCTTTACACTTGTCGCTCGTGTACAGATGATGTGTGAAGATGAAGATGAAAGCCAGCTGCTGCGTTACTAAGACAACATGTCATCTGTCCTCCTGATTGACCAGCGTGCAACAGGTCTCACAGTCCCCTCTGTTCACCGAGACAACATGTCTAGTCCTGAAGGTAACACCTCGTCTCCACCAGGACAACATGTTTACTACTGAAGGAAACATTTCTAGTCCTGAAGGTAACATCTCGTCTCCTAGTCTCCACCACTCCAAGATGTCTAGTCCGGAAGGTAACATCTCGTCTCCCAGTCTCCACCAGTCCAACATGTCTAGTACTGAAGGTAACATCTCACCAGGTTCCCTCCGTCCTCCCAGTCTCCACCAGTCCAACATGTCTAGTACTGAAGGTAACATCTCACCAGGTTCCCTCCCAGTCCTCCCAGTCTCCACCAGTCCAACATGTCTAGTACTGAAGGTAACATCTCGTCTCCCAGTCTCCACCAGTCCAACATGTCTAGTACTGAAGGTAACATCTCGTCTCCCAGTCTCCACCAGTCCAACATGTCTAGTACTGAAGGTAACATCTCACCAGGTTCCCTCCGTCCTCCCAGTCTCCACCAGTCCAACATGTCTAGTACTGAAGGTAACATCTCACCAGGTTCCCTCCCAGTCCTCCCAGTCTCCACCAGTCCAACATGTCTAGTACTGAAGGTAACATCTCGTCTCCCAGTCTCCACCAGTCCAACATGTCTAGTACTGAAGGTAACATCTCGTCTCCCAGTCTCCACCAGTCCAACATGTCTAGTACTGAAGGTAACATCTCACCAGGTTCCCTCCGTCCTCCCAGTCTCCACCAGTCCAACATGTCTAGTACTGAAGGTAACATCTCACCAGGTTCCCTCCGTCCTCCCAGTCTCCGGCTCCTCCGCTGTAATACTCCTCGTCCATGATGACGGGAGAGAGGTGGACGAGCTCAGGCTTTTATCCGTGTGATCAGTCCGGACGTCTGGTGTTCAACAACAGAAACGTTGGCTGTTTTCTCTCAGCTAGCTTATCAGTTTGGCTTTAGCTAACAACAGGAAAATGGCGATGCGCTCGCGCTTGCGCACTGAGTCGCTACTCGAGGCCACGCCCACCTCCGATAGATTTGGCGCATCAAACGTCTAACCCTTAGGGATTAACCAATAAACCAGGTTAATCTCTACATGTGGACTAACCGGGTCATATGGGTCAACCAATGACACTATCAGGTTAACCCCTAGACATGTGAACTAACCCAGTTATATGGGTTAACTAATATACAAGTGGACTAACCATTAAACATACCTGGTTAACCCATATACAAGTGGATTAACCCAGTTTTATGGGTTAACCCGTAGACATGTGAATTACCCAATACACATACTAGGTTAACCCGTAGACATGTGAACAAATCAATAAACATACCAGTTAACCCCTAGACATTTGGATTAACACATCCATATGGGTAAACCAATAACACTATCAGGTTAACATGGGGACTAACAGTATTATTGGTTAACCCATATTACTATCAGGTTTACATGTGGACTAACCTAGTCAATGGGTTAACCAATAATACTATCAGGTTAACATGTAGACATATACAGGTTAATCCTTGAGTGATATAAGGACAAAATAAATATATACAGCTCTTTCGTAGAGTTAAGGAAAATAAACAATCTACTATCTGAATGAGTGACGTTTAACTACATGTGATGTCTGACGGTCAATTCTGTTACCATTCGGACAATAAAATAAGAACGATGAGAAATATGGGAACACATTTTTTATTTTATAATGCAAACTGCAACATAGGAATTATATTATTTACCAAAAGGAGCAAAAAAGGTCATATACCCGTGGCAGTTAAATCACACAGTTTGTGTTAACTCTAATTCCAACACATTATTTTCTTCCTAGAGCTTAAATGGAAAGTCTACCATAAGACAAACCTTACGTTCCCGTGACGATGCACAGTCCGATCGCGTGATTGCAATAATTATCTGAATGCTTTAATGACAAGAATTTAATGCTTTCTTACAATCCACCTGAAAACATGAAGCGCCTCTTACAAAGTTAGTGATTTCAGAACGCTATGAAACAACACAAGTCCGACTTAAATTAAAAAGGAAAATTAACTCATGCAGGTCTGATACCTAATTGGTAGCACCTACCAGCATCACAACTCACATGTTATTATCACAAACAAGGACTGAACTGTGGACACGGACGCACTAGGATGTTTTAGGTTAGACTTTCATCAAAAAGCATTCTATCAAAGAGCTTCTAAGCACAAATATAGTTCATAGGGAAACCGAGATTCAATTAATAAGCCCAGTCCCACCACTCAGATAAATAATATTAACTCTACAAGAGAAAGACGACTTTCCCGTTGTTCATTAGCATATAAAAATCAGGAAGTTCCAAAAGTTTGTCAAATAGACGTTTTTTTGGTTGAAAAATCCCTGCACAGTTGGTTCTCGAAACATCGGCCGTTTTTTTTTTCTACAATCTGCATCAAGTCCTGGAAAGTTTTGAAAAGTTAAATTTATTGGCTGTGAAATCAGCAACCGTGACAAAACAACGACAGAAGTAATTTGGAAATCTGGAAAAAAGTAAACAGCACCAAAGTCACTAAGGGCAAGCCAAGAGGGGAAGGGGGGGGGGGGGGGGGGGGGGGAACGCCACACGGCAAGAAGTTCATCTATTCACTCGCTGGGGGGGGGTCTGAGTCAGATCCTTCAAAGAAACAGTCGCCGGCCTCACTCTCCCCGGTCGTAGTCTGGCTGCGTGCAGCTGATGCAGATGTAGTCGTCCTTCTCCGCCTGAGCGGCGGACACGCCCACACAAACCTGGTGGAACCACTGGTTGCAGGTGCCGTCGCACTGGACCCAGTTCACCTGAAACAGAGGGGGGGTCGTCGTCTTACTGGGCCGCACCAACAGGCGGCTACATTTACGTTGAGGGCGTTTAGCGGACGCTTTTATCCGACGTGACTTGCAAGGGAAACGACAACGTATCACTGTCGGAACAGTAAGTACGGCCACAGAAACAAGCGGCAAGCACTAACTATCACTAGGTAAACCCATGCCCCGTGTATGACAAAGACAGCTAGGATAAGAGACTACACGATGCGCTCAGTACTGCTTTTAAGTGCCAGGACGTACAACATGCAATAAGCGCGTAAGAGGGGTGTGGGGGAGTACGGGGGGGGAGGCTATGCAGCGTCTAGATGATCTGTGAACACACACGGGGGGTATCATTGAGCGGCGCGGAGGAGCAGAGCCCGGATGAGGACTCACCTCGTCGCCCCCCGGCTCCCGGCACCACGGCGCAGCACACAGCGAGTAGTCCTCCTCCTCGTCCTCGGAGTCCGAGGCGAGGGGGTCCGCGGGGAGGGTCTCCGACGGCGTGTTGCTAGGCGACGGAGACCTCTTCACCTCGGGGCTCTTCTCCTTGCCCGACTTTGACTTCTTCTTGCGGGACTTCTTCACCCTGTCCCGGGGGTGGGAGTCTGTGCTGTCCTTGCGCCGCTTGGTCCTTTTGCTTTTCCCGGAGTCCTTCTTGTGGCAGGAACTCCCGTTCTGTACGGAAACACAGCGCGGAGCCAGAGGTGAGTGCACGACATGAGGCACTGCTGCTGACCCACGCCGTGACTACAGGCGCGTTTCACACAAGGAGAGGTTCCCTGAGGAGTGAAACAGGCAGGCTCACCGATGTGCGGTGGGGGCTTCCCTTCCTGGAGTGGTGGTGCTGCTCCGGGGCCTCCTGGGTGGACGAGGCCGGGCTGGGGGGGGGCGGGATGGCCAGCTTGTGGAACAGGTATCTGTACAGCTGGTCCGTCTCGGGCAGCGTGACCTGCAGCAGGAAGCCCTCCCCCATCAGCTCCTCCAGCTCCGTGCCCAGACCTGCGACGGGCACCGGGGGTTAGCGTGCGAACCCACCAGACCGAAGCACACGAACACAGAGCGGGCTAATCCGTACCGGAGCTTGAGCTCCGCGGCTTACCCAGCAGTGGAATGGATAGGTGCTCCGAGTAGAAGTCTGAAGAACCGCTCTTCCCCAAAAGTGCAGAGAGACACCAGTGCCAATGTTTCGCCTGCAGAACAAACAAAACGTTACAACACCGAACGGCCGACCGGTGAGTCGATCCCCGCTTGCTGGTGACGCCTCGAGCGCATCACAGCGGCCTACGACAACCAGGGGGGGGGGGGGCACCAGAGCCCGGGTCCGACCCGACGTACCTTCCCCCCCGCGACGCCGACCCCGGCCAGGTCGTCCAGCAGCCCGTCGGTGCAGGCCATCTGGACCCTGTGCTGCCAGCGCACCGTCCGCTCGATCAGGAAGCGCAGGGCGTCGCCCTCGGGCAGCCGCACGCGGATCCGCTGCAGCGAGGCCAGCAGGGGCAGCACCCGGTCCAGGGGGGGCTTCCGGGAGCGCTGGCACAGGGGGCAGAGCCAGGCCTGGTCCTGCTCCAGCTCCGAGGCCGTGGTGACGCAGTCGCTGTGGAAGACGTCGCGGCAGAGCTCGCACTGCAGCATGCCGCCCGACGGGCCCTTGTGACACAGGCACATGCTGAGCTCCTCGCTGCCGTCGTCGGCGGCGGACAGCAGCTTGGACTCGTTGGCGGCCCGCAGCGCCAGCAGGACCTCCATCTCGCTCTGCCGCACGTCCTCCAGCGTGGTCATCTGCAGGAGGGAGGGAGGGGGGGGGGGGGGAGTTACGGCGAGGCGTTGGCAGAAAGAGAGGATAAACAAGACACTGCGTCGAGGGTGTCGGGACTTGGCCGAGGTGTGAGGGCTCGACGGCGCGGGACTCACGGCCGAAGCGGAGTCCTTGCTCTCCAGCAGAGCTCTCTCCACTTCGCTCAGAGAGTCCAGTTTGGCCGAGTCCCTCCTGGAGCCCGGCGACGCCTCCTTGCTCTTCTTCGACCGGCTCTTCTGGGACCCGGCGCCCACGTCACACCGGGGGGTCAACACCTGAACACACGGGCAGGAGGAGGAGGATCAGGGCCCCGCCGCCCGGCACACTGTGGGTCACAGCCCTTCTCTAGGGGCCGGCGGGGTCTGGGGGTTTACCTCCAGCAGGGAGAGCGGGGAGTTCTTGACGAGGAAGGTCTTGGCGGCGCTCTCCTTCCAGGTCTGCACGTCGGCCAGCAGGGCCTCCAGGCGGCTCAGCGGATCCAGCCACACCGGGATGTCCTCCGCCCGCACCACCAGCTCCGAGAGGCTGTCCAGCACGGGGATGCGACCGCCCACCTACCGAGGGGGGGGGGGGGGGGCACAGGGAGGTGGGTTCACATCCCTGGAGGCCAATCACGACGGAGTGAGCTGCACAACCGAGGGCCCCCCACGGGTTTACCTGCAGGGCCTCGACCTCCTGGAGCCATTCCTTGGCCTTCAGGACCACCTCCTTCAGCTGCATGCAGTTGGGCAGGAAGGCCGGAATGTTGTCCACCTCCTGGAGGGCGTCCTCCAGGGTCTCCATGCTGTGAAACGGCCTGAGAAGAAGAAGAAGAAGAAGAAGAAGAAGAAGAAGAGGAGCATTCTGGGTAAACAGGTGCACACCAAAAACACACCCTTCCATCTGGTATTTAAAAAAAGGCAGAAAATAAAAAAGCAATGATGGTCAATGTGAAACACACATCTGTGGAAATTCATTCTGATATAATGATGATTGTAGAGCGCTATAATACTTTGTAGAGACTGTGTCGAAGGTTCCGTCTCAATACGTTTGAGAGCCTACGGCCTCTATTCAGCGTATAATGCTCATGCATCTGTGTTTTAGAGGCTCCGGCCTCTATGAGGCTATAATAGTGGGGTGTGTGTGTGTGTGTGTGTGTGTGTGTGTGTGTGTGTGTGTGTGTGTGTGTGTGTGTGTGTGTGTGTGTGTGTGTGTGTGTGTGTGTGTGTGTCTCTCTCTCTCTCTCTCACACCTGGCCTCCATGAGGCTATAATCCTCATGTGTGTGTGGGGGTCTCACCTCACCTCCATGAGGCTATAATCCTCATGTGTGTGTGGGGGTCTCACCTCACCTCCATGAGGCTATAATCCTCATGTGTGTGTGGGGGTCTCTCACCTGGCCTCCATGAGGCTGAGCGCCCGCTCCTCCCACTGCTCCGACACCGTCAGCAGCTCCTGCAGCCGCGCCATGGCCCTCTCCACGGAGCCGTGCGGGGCCAGGCCCACGCCCTGGTCGATCAGCCGCCTCATGGTGTCCAGGCAGAGGCTGTCGGGCCGGCCGCTGGCCCGCTGCGCCCCCTCCAGCCAGCGCGCCTGCTCCAGCCGCTCCCGCAGCAGGGGAAGCTGGGGCAGCTCCACGTCCAGCCCCAGGCTGACGTCCAGCAGCTCCTGGAGCCCGGCCGCGCTCGGGGCCTCGTCCGAGAGCAGCTGCTCGCTCTGCTGCCGGAAGTCGTCCACGCGGGTCAGGAGGTCCTACGGAGCACCGGTGGAGGGAGGGAGGGATAACTTTATTGCCACGTCGACACCGTTGTTTGGGATTTGTCTTAGTGCCACACAGGTGAAAACAAGGCAACACACACACACACACACACACACACACACACACTGCGTACAGTACACAAAGAGACAACGACACATGCAGTCATTCAAACCGGTAAAAGATAAAAAGGTCTTGCGCCGTTGCAACTTCCCATAAAGCGCTGTCGTGCAGTCGACAAAAGTGCAGCGACCCCCAAACGTCCTGATCAACACGCGTTGCGGTTCCCCTCTCGGTCATCGGACCACAGTTCTGAGGGACGGCTGGGGCGACGCGGGTTCACCCACCTTGAGGAGGGGGGCCTGGCGGATGACGCAGGGCAGGCCGTCCAGCTGGGTCACGAAGGACCGCAGCTCCTCCACCGTCAGCTCGTTCTGGCTCTGGGTCCTCCCGCCTCCAGAACGGTACCTGGAGGGACCCCAAGAACACATCAGTGCCCTCACTCCGTACCCCCTGAACCCTTGTGTCGGCGGCTGGCTCAGTATGGGGACGAAGTCTTCCAGCCGAGACCAGGTTAGAGCACCCAGGGGACGGCCCCGTGTTGGTACCTGGTCTGGCGTTTCCCGTTGAGCAGCTGCTGGGCCATGGAAGCACACTTCTCCGCGTCCAGCGTGAGCGCCCGGAGCTGCCGCTGGAGGTCCGTCTTGGGGTAGGCCCCGGCCTCCGCCTGCTCCACCAGGCTGCGGAGCTCTTCCAGGCCTGCGGGGGGGAGACACAAGGACGTCAGGAAGGGCTCATGGCTCAGAATACCGTTGGCGCGTTGGGAGAGGGGGGGGCTTGTTCTGAAGGTTTAAAGGTTTCCCGTTGACTCGGAGAGAGGGGGGCTCTGACCTCTCTTCCTATTGGCCTTGGACTCCAGGATGTCCTGGACGCTGGCGACCCAGTTCTTGAAGGACTCGGCGCGGTGCTTCACCGCCGCCATCATGGGGTACAGCGTCGCCAGCGTGAACTTACACCTGGAAGAAAATGAATATATTTTAATGTTAAATTAACAGATGGCTTTCCTGTGTTAGAACTATATAACTACTACTATCTATGACCAAGATGCCCTTTGACGTGTGATTTTTTTGTCATCCGTCCTGGCAAAGCGTCACACGCACTCACAACGTTGTATACAAGTACGAGGTGAACCAGAATGAACCCGAATCGTTTATACTTTACTACACCCTGCTATTTGATATCGAGAGAGATTTCTACCGTGGTCATCACCCGATCCATACAGCAGATACTATTTTGAAACAACGACAGAAGTATTTTGGAAATCTGGAAAAAAGTAAAACAGCACCAAAGTCACTAAGGGCAAGCCAAGAGGGGAAGGGGGGGGAAGAAGTTCATCTTTTTTTTTTTTTTTTTTTAATTTGCTAGAGAGCATCGTCCCAGAGCTCAAGCCCAGATCCATCATCTCCTTAAGGGACACGTCTGGTTCTGGAGAGCCACTGACCTCTCTGGGGGGCGGGTCTTGGTGGCGTGTGGCATGTCGGGGTTTTGGTGGTGTGGGGGGGCTATGTAGCGTGTGCTCGGCCCCCCGGTGGGACGGCGTCTGCTCAGGGCGTGTGCTGTGGCGGGGTGTGGCGTGTCGGGAGCTCGGCGGTGTGGCGTGTCGGGATTTGGGAGTGGCGTGTCGGAGGCCTGACTCACTGCAGGGTGTAGCCGCTGGGCGGGCAGGAGCAGAGGTCCTGGGCGTGGTGCAGACACACCAGCTTGCCGGGGCTGCAGGGGCAGGTGATGCCCGACAGGTAGCAGGTGGTCCGACACTTGAGGCACTGCCGCTCCTCGTCGGGCAGCAGCTCGTAGTCCACCTGCTGGGACCTCGACACGCCCTGGGGGGGGGGGGGGGGGGAAACACGCCGCGTTAAGAGCCGGGGGGGCTGAAGACGGGGACGAGGGCGTCGGCCCGACAAGCAGCCATCTCGACCTTTCCAACATCACACGCGTCAAGCGTTTCCGCACGGACCAGTTTAACGGGAATGTTGACACACACGAGTTAGACAAAGTGTTCTTTATGGGTGTATGACTAACGACAACATGTTGCTCTACCAAAAGGTAGGCTCGTCATATAATGCCCTACTACAGGTGGGTTCATCACAAGCGGCCCTACTAGAGGTAAGACCGTCCCCATGCTCCTACAGGTAAGACCGTCCCATGCTCCTACAGGTAAGACCGTCCCATGCTCCTGCATGTAAGACCGTCCCATGCTCCTACAGGTAAGACCGTCCCATGCTCCTACAGGTAAGACCGTCCCATGCTCCTACAGGTAAGACCGTCCCATGCTCCTACAGGTAAGACCGTCCCATGCTCCTACAGGTAGGACCGTCCCATGCTCCTACAGCTAGGACCACACCCATGCCTCTCGTATGCCGACTCACCATTGCGTTGACCTTTCCCCGCAGCTCCTCCTCCTCCTGGATCATGACGGCCATCTCCTTCTGCACCGCGGAGGCCAGCTCCACCTCCATGTGGTCGGCCTTGGCGGCCATGTTGCAGACCATCTCGTCGTGGGAGAAGACGCAGTAGCGGCTGAGCTGCCGGTAGTGGTCCACGCACTGCCGCCCGATGGGCATCTGACCCGCCAGAGAGAAAAGGCGGGGGTCACGACGCAGCGGACACAGCGCAGACTGGAGTCCCAATGCCTCTTAACTCTATTTTCTCGCACACCAACATTTACATTTACTAGAAGCTTTTATCCAAAGTGACTTACAATAAGTACATTTGCAAGAAGAAGGTGAAACAACAAAATCACTGTCGGTACTGTAGGGATGTTCATAGAACCAGAACCAACCCATTCCCCGTACGCAACCAAGATAGCTAGGATAAGTTGCTACACAACTAAGTACCATAACTAAGTACGGCATACAATAAGTGCGCACATTAAGTGCCTGGACGTACAATAAGTAGGAGTGGGGGAACTCTGAACATCGCTATAGAAATGAACCGGGAAGCGATGCGCTGTGAAGCCCTTTAACCCGTCTTACCCAGTCCATGGTGCAGAAGTTGACCGCCTCGGCGAAGTTGAAGCCCTGGTTGAAGCCGCTGTGGTAGGCCCGCGGGAACGTGATAACGAACTCACCGGCACACTGGTTGGTGCGGTAGATCTACGCCGAACAAAACACCAAACAGTATTTAGTACAACCTTGACCCAGTCTTATCCTGAACGAGAGCCACTGAGTGATGACCACTACCGGGGGCCGGGAGCAGCGGGGGGCTTACCGGGACCCCGTTGTTCATCAGCGTGTTGGGGTTCATGATGGTGACCAGCTGGTGCAGGAGGTCCGGCTGCGACTCAAACAGCTCCGGGGCCAGCTTCTTCATCACCCCCTCCAGCTGCGTGGCCGCGGAGCCCGGGGCCCCGTACCAGGTCTTGGGCTCTCCCCTGGAGACATCGGGGCGGGGTTTAGTGCACGGTCACAGACCAGAAAGCTTTTATTTTGAAGGGCTTATCCGTGTATTTATTATTTATCTTGGGAACCAGTGATTAAACCTGACTGTATTTAAATACTGTATGCAAATATAACGTGCTGAACACGAATGATATTCTAGCATGACACTGATTGAGGGAGAAGGGTTCCAGCATGGTAGCCCTCGACGTCATTTAAGTACTGTATGTCTGATCATATTCCATATGAACCGTCCCTCCAGCTTGTTGTGGCCGGCTCACAGGCGAGGGACCCCAGAGAGGCTCCAGCGTGGGCTGCCCGCTCACCAGTGCAGGTAGTTGATGGAGTAGCTCCAGTGGTCCTCGATGTGCCAGCAGAAGGAGGAGAAGCACATGCCCACGTACAGCCAGGGCAGCTTCATGCCGCAGATGTCGGCCGTGACGTGGGTCAGCACCGAGGCGTCCAGCACGGGCATGTTGTTCAGGTTCCAGCCGCTGGTGAGGTAGGTCTGAGGGAGGAACACAGGGCTCAGGACGGCATGTGGCCCAGGAGGTAGAGTGGGGTGGCTGGTAACCGGGAAGGCCTGCGAGTGTCCCTGAGCGAGACACGTACCCTCACTGTTCCCATCGAGCTGGCTGTCGGCTTGCATGGCTGACACCGCCGTCGGTGTGTGTGAATGTGTACAGGAATGTGTGAGTGTCAGGCAATAATGTAATGCGCTTTAGGTGGCCACTGGTTAGAAAAGCACCGTATAAATGTAGTCCCTTTAACAGGACTCAGGACTCCATGTCCCCGCCAGGCCATCTGGACGCCCCACTCCCCCCCCCCCACCCAGGGCATCGATAGCACGGAGCGCTAGTGCCTCAGGGTTTCCCCAGAGCAATGCCCTTAAGGATTAGTGGCGCAGCAGCGCATGCACAGGCGGACCAACGGACACACGCTGCACCAACACATTTCCCCTCTAATGCTCCACCGTCATTAAGCCTGCCAGAGCGGTGGAGCGCGGGTGTAGTGATGAGGTCCCGTTCCATTTATCATCCACTGCCTTAGAAACCTTTTAACAACTTCCACATCCCAGCGGGGAACCGGCATCCAGCCGTCCATACTAAACACACAATCTAATAATACTTGTCAGCAACATGTCTGTGCTTTGCAAGCTAATAATAGCACGAGGGGTTATTCCGAGCCGTTCTCCGTGTCTGCTGGGGCCCGAGTACGCAGAGGGAGGTAACGACGCAGTGTGACGCCTCTGAAGGCATGGATCATATCCAATGCCCTCACATCTGTTGGCAGCAGGCTCAACAGCTGGTCTTTGGGTCAACAAAACATTTTGCAATGGTCAAGCTGAAAGCCTTTCGTCAGATATTGGATTTGTATCTCGCCAAAAAAGGACCAATACTGTAGTAAACAAACAAAGATGATTTAAACCAACATGTTAGCAAAGCCCTCACAGGAGGAGCCAGTTATCCAAGAAGGCCAACCGCAGCATCACAGAACGCTGCAGGGAGATGGAAAGACGCTATCTACTGGCCCGCTTTAAAAAACATACGCTGAAGTCCCAATGCAGCGAGGTACGGTTCTGACTGTTGCACCAAACCCCTTTAATCAACGACAAAAACCGTCTCCGCCTGGCTGCGTCTCTAGTTTCACTTCTGCGATAGCATCAGAGGAAGTATGAAAAGGAAGAACAATCGATCCTTATCTGTAAAACATATTTGCAGATGCGGCGTGTGGTGGCACACGTCTCATCCACCTTGTTTTGAAAGGCCCCTGAATAGAGTGGAGAGTGATCCAACTCATTCTACAAAACACATGAAAAACGTCCGGTTCAAAGCAGTGCGCGCCAGACACGATGACTCAAAGCAGCGATGCGTTAGCGCCCGTACCTCGTCGTCCCCGGAGGCCTCCCCCTGCCCGTTCTTCACGGGAAAGCCGCTGCCAAACTCCTTGGAGGCGATGTCCGCCCCGTACTCCACGGTGACGTCCTCCTCGATGGTGCTGACCAGGCGCCAGAACTCCTTCTCCACCAGCTCCGTGGGCACCATCTGTCACAGAGAGAGACCCCGCGTGTGTTGGCTTCACCTCCACCCGTCCTCCGTGTCTCGCCACGTGGGAGTATTCCACGTGCTGTCGAGGCCGTAGCCACGGTCTGGCGACGTGTACTCACGTGGACCGGCATGTTGAAGTAGTCCGACTTGAAGGAGTCCGCCATGTCTCCGAACGTCCGCAGGTTGTAGTTCCTGCTGGCCTGCTCGAAGCCGAAAGCCACGGGAGGCTTTCCACATTCCTAGGGGAGAAAAACTCTCCGTTACACACTGTACGCATTAAGTGCAGTCGACTGTGAGCAGCATTAAATAATAAGCTATTAACCCTTATAGTCTTCTACAAGTAGGGATTAACTGCCAACTCGAGTGGTTCATTAAGTACCTCATTAGGCAGATCAGAGTTTGCTTTACCCGTTAGAGGGCACCTTGTATTCACGCTCTTCATCAGCGAATTTCAACTCATCCCCCTCAACTCCCCTCACCCCCCTGGTGTCCACCCCCCCCACACCTCACTGGGTCTGTACTGAGGCGCCTCAGACTGTGTGTCCCTAGTGTCCCCCCCCACCTCACTGGGTCTGTACTGAGCAGCTGTGGCGGGCTTTGTGGTGCTCGTGGCCGTGTGTCAGCAGCTCACCTGAGCCAGGCACTTGGGGCACCTCCAGTCCCCCTTGGGGACGTCGTGGAGGGGCGGGATCAGACAGAAGGTGTGGTAGCTGTCATCACAGCCGTCACACAGCAGCAGGCGGTCCTCCGCGGTCCCACAGCCACACACCAGACACATGTACTGGTCCACCTGGGGGAATCAGAGAGGGGACAGAGTCTATGATCTGGAACCAGACACATGTACTGGTCCACCTGGAGGGAATCCACATGGGGTCATAGTCTATGGTCAGAGTTCACCTAGACTCTGCATAGCCTCCCCCATTACCCCCACACCCCTCCAACCCACAGATTGTATGTTGTACGTTCTGGCACTTGAACTAGTACTAAGCATCGTAGAGCATCTTATCCTAGCCATCTTTGTATACAGGAAGGGGTTAACCTAGTGATAGTGAGTGCTTGGCACTTGGTTCCATGAACATCCTTGCTGTACCAACAGTGATATATTGCTGTTTATCTTTCTTCTGACAAACTGACTTATTGTTAAATGCCCTGAATGAAAATGTATGTTCTGGAACCAGACTCATGTACTGGTCCACCTGGTTAAGAATGACCATGGAAACATAAGTCTACGTTCTGGAATATGGGATTTGTACATGTCACAAGAAAGGCCAGCGCTTGTTATGCTACATAACAATTTGCTACGCTGTGAGCCTTTGCCCAAAGACCCTTCAGACCATCAGCGTTTCCTCACCCCGGGTTCATTTCTCCGGTCGATGACGGTCTCCTTGTCCTCCAGGGGGTCCTGGTACAGAACGGGCTCCTGCTTCACCGGCCCCGAGGACATCCTCCCTGCAAGGAGAAGCAGAACGCGTGGGGGGACGTCAGAGACCCTCAGGGGACCGGAGGCGGCGCTGAACCGTGACTCAGCTCCGTACTTACCGCCCTCCTGCTTGGCGGAGTACGTCCCCACCCGCCGTCTCAGGTTGGGCCGGTTCTCACAATCCTCCTCCGAGTCCATCCCCACGTAACCCCGCTGCCAGGACAAGAGCAGAGGTTAGGGGGGGCGGGGGAGGAGATCTGTGGTGGTGATGTAATGTAGACCAGTTTGAGGAGGGGCTGAGTGGATCTGTCATGTACTGATGGGGATTGGTTGGACCAGTTTGAGGAGGGGCTGAGTGGATCTGTGGGGTAATGAATCGGACCACGCGGACCGGTTTGAAGAGGGGTTCAGTGGATCTGTGGGGTACTGATGAGGCTCTTGCGGAACTGGTTTGAGGAGGGGTCGAGTGGTTCTGGGGGTCTCACCTCAGCCCTCATGCGCTTGGCGCGGCGGGCGATGCTGCAGGTCTCCTGGGGCTGGACCGACTGCCTCTGGGGCAGGTCGTGGGGCGTGTACTCCTTGTCCTTTGTGTCGTTGGTCAGGGTGGCCTTCTGTGGGAGAACACGAGAGCACTTCAGTGAGGCCCTCGGCAGAACTGCCCTACATCACCGGCTTGGAACATCCCAAAGGTTACAAACACTAAAGTAAAACAACGAGGGTACAGAGAGTGATTAATATTAATGTCAATGACCCATTTGCCTCTACTAAACGAATCATGGCGAAATATATATATTTTTAATGTATATTTTGTTAATTTATCATATTGGGACACGGCCGTGGTTGTGTGAAAACGTCCAGGGCTCGTTTGAGGGCCTTCTGCTGCCGTCCCTGGTGCGCGGCGGTCGTACCAGGAGGTTGGCCCCGGTCTTGAACAGCTTGTAGGGGTACAGGATCCTCTCGTAGTGGGCCCTCAAGTGGGAGCCGATGGCCTTCCCCGGAGCGAAGCCCATCTGGACCGAGATGCGGCTCCAGCGCCGTTCCCTGCAGACGGCGTCGAAGCCGCCCTCCTCGTTCACCAACTGCCGAGAGGGAGGAGCATACGGTCCGCGGTTAGGACACACGCAGGCCTCAATTATTCATCCATTCATTAGCATGAAACAGGGGTGTTTTTGGACGCTCCGGGGTCTGGTGTGGCCGGAGATACGAACGTACCCTGTTGAGCAGGTACAGGTCGAGGATCTTCCTCTCCACATGAGGAATCTTCAGGGTGCATCCTTGCAGCTCCCAGAACTTTGCTATTTGATCGAGAAAATTGAGCTTGACTCTGGTCTGAGCCTAAAGTTAAGAGTGAGAAAGGGGCATACTGTTTAGTGCTACCATAAAGTAACAGGCTAGTCATTTGTTATGCTGTGGTGAAACATAGATATGTGACCATTTGTGAGATACTGGCAAAAAAACCCATTATAGTTTAAGATTGCCTTCTCCCAAACGCACGGATTGTATTTGAGCACATTTTTAATTCCAATAGCAAAATTTCACAACAGAACACACATTGAAAAAAAACCTAAAAAGTGTTCAACGGAAGATAATTGAACATAAAATCAACCCAAATGCCTTGTAATAATCCGTACCTCCAACTCATTCAGCCTTTGAATCCGCGGTGTGAATTGCAGCCTGTCCACATCACAGGCAAATGGTGGCTGCCATTCCTGCAAAACGTAAACAATGCAGCCTTATCAGAACCAGGCAGCCATTTTGAAGGCTACATTTTGGTGACTTTTTCGACCAATCTGTATTCCCCAATACTACGGAGTCTTCTGGGACGAACCAAAGGCCAGGGAATCAATCATATCGAAGTTAATCCTACATAGGTGGCCCTGACCCCAGCCTCAAACCGCCTTGTGCTTTAAATACAAAAATACAGTCCACTTCTAGTGTCCAATGTGCGTAAAAATTTAGATCAAAGTAGTGGTTCAACTTTACAAAAAGATGCTCAACCCAGTATGGGAAACAAAATCCCTCTGCCTACCATTAAATCACAATGACATGGTAATGAGCATGTTTTATACCCCCCATTGAAGGCCTGTGTGTGAGGCCGGTAGAGCCAGTATGAAAGGGCAGCTATAGCACCGCCTGCTCTAATGCTCAGGCTTTTGGGCCTGCTGTCTGCTTCAGAGGGGGTGGACTTCAGCGGGGGACTATTTTAGAGCACTGCATATTTGAGTTTAAACAAACAAAAGTCTTCATAGGCGGAATTGAGTGTTGACCTATTTATGCACGGGAGGTAAAATTTTCAAAAATGTGTCCAATGAAATTAAATGGTGGACAGCATTTTTCAGCTTGGAGTGGGGAGATGTTTAGCTGAAGGCAACAGAACGGTGATATTCTTTCGGTACATTAGTGCTGCAGTGGAAGGTCATTGTCAAGGGAAGGACTCATACAAACCAGCTTTTACACACACACACACACAAGGCTGAGCTCAGGCATAGCCAAATATTAAGTACACACAGTTTGACTTCCCTGTGGCATTTTGTAGGAAAGAAAACTGTAGAGTAGGCGAACATTTAATGTGTTTTCTAGCTTCCGTTTCATTACAGATGATCTGGGATGATGTTAATGTCTAGTCTATTTAGGCACAGCAGCGAAAGAGTGTCCACGACTTTTGTGAACCACCTGACCTAAGACTAATACGAGCTTTAGCTAGGAAGAGCCAAAACCTTTTCATTGTGAAATCAACAGAACCCCCTCTGGTGCCTACATGCTGAATGAAAAATGCACAGGTGTAAATATTCTCCAGGGTACGGCTAATATGCATATACAGCCCTGCGTGTGCTGTGTATGTTTTATTGCATATTTCCAAGGGTTTTCTAAGGGTAAGGGTTAGAAGAAATCCTCCGTTTTATTTTCTTATTCCCTAAATGTTTGCAGAAATAATCCAGCATCTTATTATAGTGTATCAAGTTGTGTGTCGGTAGTGAAGTTGGTGGGTCCTTGGGGCCCTGCGGCATTTGCATGGCCACTGGGTCACACCCTGCCGTGTGTACATCCCTAAACCAGTAGGTGAGGGACGAGCCACTCAATAGTTCAGCCTCCTTAAAATAAACAAAATATACCTTAAACACGAACACCCAACCTCCCGTATAAACGATCAAACAAACCATACACGTGTAAGAACAGTTTGTAAACCAATTTGGGGGGATTTCAATTTGGCCTGCCCAAGAGGACTTTCTAAAGTGTTATGTCATGTTTAGTGGGCTTAATGGCAGCAGCCGGTGACGTAGCGAGCGAACAATAGTAAAAACACACAGTAATGGAACTGAGCCCAACATCATCTCTACATGTTGTTTAAGGTGACCCGATTGCAGAACGTGGATGAGAATTAGTGTGGTGGCTTCTGCCTGCGAAAGGAAGGCATCGCATTCATACATCTCCCCCGTGATGTTCTCCATAAAGAGTGGAGGAAGCAGCACGTACGTGTGCCCTCCTCCACCCAGCCGTCAAAACACGACCATTACTGACACACGGTGCGTGTACCACCCCACAACAGTACACATTTAATACAGATGGGTGGCCATGAAGCCAATAATAAACATGATCAATCATAAATAATGTGATGTTTTCGTAGTACATAGTACAGATTAAATCTAACGTCATATATCTGTAATAATGACGGCACTAAAAGAAAACATAAATAATAAACGATGCGACATGTGCATGAACACAGTGCAGATTAAAGATATATATATATGCGTGGTGATAAACGATATTAATAAAACATGACGGCTGATCCTCAGGGTCGCTGCTGGTTCAACGTAAACAAGTCGCTCAACTTTAACGTTCAGCTCGTTTGGAGAACCACCTCAGAAACCGACGGTTATCGACGTGTACGATACAAACTTATGCATATATGTACTTATATAACACTTATTCAGCTGGACGCGGAGCGACGGGGCCACACGACGCGTCTCCGTCGCCACAAACCAGAAGCTGATCCGCGGAGCCGCAATCCGCCATGTTGAAAACACGGCGTCCACAACACAACTTTACCCCAACACCACTCTACAACACCCTACACCCGGCCCGGCTGCACCACACCCGGGCCCGCGGGGGACCTGGGACCGGGGGACTTACGGGAGGTGGTCGGACTTTGCAGATCCCCGTTTTCTCGGCTATCGCTCGTATTTTGTTGATGTAGGCGAAGGGGTCGGAGAACTCCTCCCGGCTGGGCTCGAACACCGGACACTCCGGCGGGGACACGAACTCCTTGAGCTGCGGCGGGCCCATCGCTGCACCGCGGTCCGGGACGAGGCGAGACGGTGGTGAGTGTACTCCGGAGGTGTTTAGAGGAGGATTCTGCACTTAAATCACATAATACCGGCCGTGGCGACCCTCCACTCATCGGAGTCAATACGAATTATCCGCTTGCGACGGGAGGCGGTGCGACGGGGTTTGACGCGTCCGCTTAAAAAAGTAGATACTTCCAAAATATCTTATTATTCTAGTGAAACTGGCGTTTTGTCGTTGGTATAAGGACCACTGCTTCTTATATGCACGGAATAAACCTTTTTTAATTATTAACAGGTAAACTGGGTTTTTCTTTTTCAAAAATGGCAACATTTATTATAAATACTGACCGTTGTAATAACCAAGATGCGAAAGTAAACTTGTTTAAATGCTGCGTTTCTATTTGATAGGAGCCAGTGGACAAAGAGTCTCTCAATCCGAGCTTCATGCGCAGGGCCGAGGACAGATTATGTTCAGTATACAAATATGATCGTATTTGTATTTGGTGGGTTTGATTATATAATTTACATCTCGATGTCCATCGACTTGGCTGTCTGTACTCCTGCCTGTAGGTCGGGCCGTGCGTCTCTGGTTCCGCCCGCGGAAGCGGACAATAACACAGGTAAGCGAATCGAGCGTACCCACCGAATCCCTACGCGTCGGCCGGGACTATCTTTTTAAATGGCCTCAATGAGCGCTCTGATTGGCGGACGGGTTTCATAAGAGCAGTTGTTGTTCGCCTCCTGGATGACGTGCCGTTTGTAAAAAGTTAAAGCAACTGCTCTGTTTGATGGTCGAACCAGTTGCTCATTGGTTTCTTTACTTGATTATTTTAAAAATATTTTTGTTTTTACCTATCTTTATTTACTTTATCTTGTATTGTTGCTTCTATGTGGCTGTTGAGGAACCAAGCCTTAGAATTGTACTGTTACTGTTGTACTTGTACAATAACATGTAATAAAAGTCATATAAAACAGGAGCCATATCTTTAGCCTAGTGTTTGGATGTAATCAGTTGCCAAAGAGTAATTATCCCTATTCAAGGCTCAACACTGGCAGGCGATGTGCTGCAATGCAGACAGTATTTAAGATTGTATTCAATCAGAAGACATTGCGTGTTGTAAGATGAGATAACGTAACACGTTAATATGAAAATGGGAGTAAAACCACTTACTTCAACTGTGAACACATCAATGCAAACAGGGTCTACGGAAACCAAATAATCAGGGCTTTTGATAGAATTTTAATTGCAGCATATTGTTACATATTCTTCTCTGTGTTGCATTTGTCACTTTATAGTTTTGAAAGTTTAAAAAAATAATATAAACATAATGATGACTATTCAGACGTTTGGAGTTCAACTCGACATGATTGGCTGTGGATATTCAACCATCCAATTATCCATCTGCAATTTTAAATGCATCAGTTAAAAGCAAGTTGCCACTTGCCTCGTTGAATACTTTATAAGAAGTTAAGCACATCACTCCTGATGGGCCACAGCAGAGGGCAGTTAAGTAATGGACCAGGGCATGTCTGTAGAAGTGAATGGGAACTGGGCTGTTGTTCAAACCGCGGCCGGGGGTACAGGCTGTCTCCAAATCAGACTAGGCATGATCAACCCTCTCCACTGCAACATAATAACTCTTTTTGTCATCCAAACAATGCCAACCGATGGGTCCGATCTCACAATCTGCACAGATGAGATACTTGATGCGTCCGACGTCGTTGGTGAAGCCCACGTTCTCGAACGTGTACATGTCGTCCACCAGCCAGTGCGCTGCGAGGTTGTCCCCGGAGCCCTCCGTCAGACTCAGGGCCTTCTTGTTCCTCATGGGGGGCAGGAACAGCTGAAGAGGAGGGTACAGCAATATAGATCCTTAGCAGGCCTCAGAGGGATATTTTGTTAATCCACACTTACATTTACATTCAGGGTATTTGGCAGACGCTTTTATCCAAAGCGACTTACGATACGTACATTTGTCAAAAGAAAGAGAAACGATATATTTCTGTCGGTACAGTTTAAACATCAAACAAGATAAAATAGGCAAGAATTCATTCCTAAAAGTGAGAAAAAATATGCATTTAATTGGAGGAGGGTGCATTGTAATGTGTGGACAGAAGTGCACAGTTCTGTGATTTGGTAAAGGCTGTTGATGCAGGGCATTAAACATTAAAACAATTTCAGACCATGTGATAACGTGTTGAATGTTGCAATGGGTTAAAAAGTACCTCTTTCTCCGAATAAACGGCCATTCCTGGACAAAGGACCTTGGACCCGCAGCGCTGACACAGAACCGACTTGAGGTTCTTCCCATCCTCAGACACCAGCTCAGAGCGAGTACAACACTCCTTGGACTCCACGCTGGATTCCTCTTTGTCCATCTTTGTCCACACCTGACAAAATGCACATTTCATCAATTGACAGTCTATTTTAGCTCCTGTTGTATTTTATTATAACCCATAAACCAGGAGCTTCAGTCCCAGGGCTCCACGTCGAGACCAGGACTCACCGGGGAATAATTATCTCCGGGAAGAACGATACGAGGAGCTGGCTGTCGACAAGACGGTGCGTCGAGGCAGATCCCTATATGTAAACAAATATATATAACTTATGTATTATGTATGTGCGATATATGTAAGAGTCTCTGGTCAGTGATGATACGAGGACTCACAACCGCTGTGATGAGTGATGCTGGCTCGTTCTTTATCTAATGCCCCGTCAGGTTGGACATCTTAGAATATTGTGAAAGTCGCGAAGGAAGCAGGCCAAAAGATTCGATGTCAATAAAATGTCCAACCTTAGATGAATGCGTATAAAATGTTTTAAGATAAATTATGCTAAACAAGGGCTGGGATCCTGAGGTTGCTAGCTGTAGCGCCAGCTAAATAAACTCGTCCGGAAACAAGACGACACTGAAAGGTTCCTACTTTCCATTCATGCTACAGACATTGATTACGCAATGTGCCCTGGCTCAAAGTCAACATCCTGGCCTACACACACAATTATGTGTTGGCGCTTATGAAATATCCTATTTTTTGCATACTTTAGAGTGGTGATTATAAATCAGCCCAAACGGCAATGACTAATCAACTTGGTACTTTGTTTTGTCCCCATAGTCACAGTCTTGACATGTACTAAACCCCTATCCCAAAATGTCCTGCATCTGTACTGTCTAACTCCTACCTGCTCCTTAATGTCCGGTCTCTGTACTGTCTCACCCCCACCTGCTCCTTAATGACCTGTCTAACCCCTACCTGCTCCTCAATGACCGGTCTCTGTACTGTCCAACCTCTACCTGCTCCTTAATGACCTGTCTATGATTTCACCGCAAGTTTCTTTGTATAAAAACAGCTGCTTAATCACTAGTAATACTGAGGAGACATAAAAGTGTAAGCCTTCAATGCTCCAGTTTGCAAATTGAAATGGAATTACCACATTCAAATTATTAACAGCTATAAGTACAACACAAGGCTCTCTCTCTCAAAAAAACATCACTCTTTAAATGATGCATATAAAATAAACTTTTGACACCAATAAGTATCTGCATAAACAGAACATACAAGAAAAAAGTGATACAAATAAATGACAAACAAATTAAAGAATTGACAGGTTATCCCATCAATAAATATTTATTATGTTTACATTTCAGTGAAATGCATGATAATCATCCAACTTTCTACACAGAACATTACACAAAGTCACGAACACACATTTTAGTCATTGTAATAAAGCTCAAGATTGACCTAAAAAAGGAGTCTTAGCAAACAGCAGTTGATACAACCTATCAATGGAGTTCTAAGTTTGATTATCATTTTACTGGATATATGGAAAAGAAAAGGAAATAAAATCAAAATCCTAGAAGCTCCTTTTAATGTGAGATAGGCCATTTCATTTCAAAACATTACCATTGGACTAAGGCAAAGGAATACTATAAGATTATATTATACATACCACATGGATAATCCCATACAGTGAATTTAATGCTTGAATAATTTATAAAAGGTGCAGTAAATATGAACACCTAAAATTGCATTTGAGTAATAGAATCAGAATGGATCACGCTGAAGATTTAAGTTGACCTATTCAGTGGTTTCCATTGTGCGTAGCCTATATTCCTGATAATCAGTCATTTTTCCCATTGAGTTCTATATCGTATTTGCTTGGAAGCTTTAAACATTTTGCATGTACTTGCAAAACAATAAACAATTATGATCGTATTGTGAATGTATCTAAAAAATGTCTCTAGCCCAGCAACATGTAAAGGAAATTCTAAAAATGTCAGTATAAAAGTCGAGCGATGCGGAAATCCACATCGTAAAGTATCCCATGTATATATGTTGAAGATTGTATCGGAGAGGGTTTGAAAAACATTTTCTAAATACATTTAATTCAATCTGTCTGATGAGCACTTTAAGCTGATTGCATTCGGTTCAGTTCCCCTCTGGAGATGGACGGGCCAGGGGGGGGTTAGTGGAGAGCTACACATCTTAAGTCAAATAACAAAAGCGTTGCACCCTACCAAGACACTCCCAGACAATTATATAGGCCCCAAATAGAAAGGACTTGGTGTGTTCTGCCAACAGAAGAGCCCAGCAGGGTTGGACACTGACACAAACTAAAGAACAGGAATGGTTTACAGTGTGAGCATGATTATGCGGTTTGCATATTCACTGTTCAACAACTCATGTTGCATCCATGTGCACTGACCACAGTCTACTTTGTAGGATTGAAAAGGAGAACTTAAAGCCAGTAAATAAGTAGAGTACACAAGTGTCCACCAACGAGAAGAATATTGTGATGGGGTCAAACCATTTGTTGGGTCTAAGCTTATAGAGCTCGAAGCTCCGTAATAATTAAAACATCTGGTTGGGGTTACCCTCTGTAGGTCGTGTCCATTTACTCAAAGGGGGCAAAGAAAGGTGTCGAAACAGAGCAGGACAAACGACCAGAAAACCCACACAGGATGGAAAAAAAATCATGTGTACAGAGTGGTGCAAGGTGAACATTTTGAAATCCAGCAGCATGTATTTTATAAACCTCCGGGTGTGTTCGAGCATCGAGACAAACCGAGACGGCGTCCTACAGTAGGGTGTCATCTGTGCATCCCCCCTCCAGGCCGTAGCGGAACTCTTGGAGGTTGGAGACCCCGTAGAAGTGGACGCAGGCGGCCGCCACCACCAGAACGTGGAATATCTGATGGGAATGAAACTGTGGAGGGAATAGAGCTGGCTTAGAACACACTTCCCGGCGCTTGGAGCACAAACTAAAAGCATAATACATGATTTCTTGTATCATCAAAAATATATAATTGGATAAAAGCATTTGAAAGGTGTCTCTCACACACACACACACCATGATCTTTACATTACGAACGTACCCAGATGTCACACTTCCCGGGGAAGTAGCGCTCCGGGATCCTGGCCGCGTACAGCCCGGCTCCAGTGATGTACATGGCTCCCATCAGGTAGAACCAGCCCATCTGGCCCACCGTGGTGGCCTTCACGAAGCCCTCCTCGATGGTAAAGTGCATGGTTGGCACGATGCCGCTGAGCCCCAGGCCCATGAACACGCCTGGAGGAGGGAGACGACACGCAGAACAAAGATTTAGAGGTTACCCCGAAGTGCACACACTGAAAAAAAATGAACTCAACGATAATTACAAATGTTTCACTCCTATACGGAAAATAAAAATAAAAATCCTAGAAGCTCCTTCTCGTAATATAAGCCATTTTTTTTTTCAAAACATTACCATTGGACTAAGGCAAAGGAATACTATAAGATCATATCATATTATACATGCTTTATGCATAAATTATGCTGGTTCTAGTTATAACTACAAATGTTTGACTCCTGACATCATCAAAAGTCCCACTCCATGCTTAGCCGTGGTTAATCATTCCCCAGATGGGAGGATGCGTAAAGGGGTACCCGCTCTGGTGGGCCTGTGGCGAGGTGTGGAGAAGCGGTCCCACTGGGCCACGATGATGGCGGCGATGCCCAGGACGCACACGATGGTGAGGTAGATGAGGCGGGGCTGGGGGGAGCAGTAGAAGGAGTAGTAGAGCCACGGCACGAAGGAGCCCATGATGAGCAGGGCGATGCCCGAGTAGTCCAGTCTGAGGAGACAGGAGGACGACAAACGTACAGGTTCGTTTTCTGTCCAAAGTGTAAATGTCTGTAATGTCATTTTGCTCTGCTGACACATGTGTACGTTGAATAAATAGGCAGCAACATGAATTCAAAGGACAGAAATGTGTTGTGGTAACGGGAGCTGGGTAAAAACACAGAGAGCTTTGTAAAAACACAGAGAGCTTTGTAAAAACACAGAGAGTGTTGTAAAAAACACAGAGAGCGTTGTAAAAAACACAGAGAGCCTTGTAAAACCCCCAAAATCAGTGTAAAAACAGAGAGCTTTGTAAAAACACAGAGAGCCTTGTAAAAACCCACAGTTTTGTGAAAACCCACAGTTTTGTAAAAACCCACAGAGTTTTGTAAAAACCCACAGAGCTTTGTAAAAACCCACAGAGCTTTGTAAAAACCCACAGAGCTTTGTAAAAACCCACAGAGCTTTGTAAAAAAACCCAAATCAGTGTAAAAACCCAGAGAGCTGTGTAGTATCACAAAGAACCGTGTCAAAACCCAGAGCGCTGTGTAAAATCGCAAAGAGCTTTGTAAAAACATGCAAAGCCGTGTAGAAACACAGACAGCTGCGAACGTACTTGGAGAAGGTGCGAGACACTTTCTCGGAGTGGCAGTACACGGTGTGGAAGAGCCAGGAGAAGCTGAGGCACAGGACAGCGCCCAGGAAGAACATCCCGAACACCACCTTCTCTTGCAGCGGGGCCATGAAGTACACGTTGGGTCTCAGCAGGGTCAGCGTCCCCAGGCAGATGAACATGATCAGCCCTGCAGGTCACAAACCACTTCATCACCGCTGCTCTAACAACACTCATGCACATGGGGATAGCTCCTTCAACCCATCAGTAGTTGGGTCCAACATGCGCCTCAATGCTCTGCTTCAACAGGGCACCAAGTCCTAGAAGATCGGTCCTGCTGTTCAAAGAGCGGCCCATTAGATGAGCCAGTGGCAACACGCAGGTCAGACTCACCCACTAAGTGGGTCCAGATGTTGCCCGTCTCTGTGTGAATTCTGAAGATGCTCCCGAAGCAGGCGCGAAACGAGGGCATGGGCGGTCTGTGTCCGTGTAAGAGGTAGTCGTTGTCCTTCAGCCACTCCGGGAGCACGTGGAAGGGGATGACCCTCCAGCGGCCCTCCCACACCTGAGGAACGCCGGCCGTTAGTCACAGAGCTCCTCAAGCTAGTGAACAATCGGACCGTTTAACCAGTCAGCCGAGACAACAGGTGAGCAGGTGAGTTCATTCGTAGCGACGCCCGTCTTTTAAGGCTGCAGCACGGGCAAAAGTCAAACCACATCTTTCACTTTGTGGGACAATCAAGTTAATCTTTATCTTCTTAGATCTAAAACAGGCCAGCCTAGTTTAACAGCCTGGCATCTGGTTCACTCCTCCACGGCCTTCATGAATCAGAAAAACCAACACGACTTAACAAGAGTACATTTCAGTGCATTGGTAGTGTTTCTAATAGTGTATCAAATACATTTAAGACTGCCATTTGTTATTACGGGTCTGCTACGGGTGTATGATGTCGAAATACCCGACACACCGAATGACCCCAGGTTCCATCGTGGATGATGTGTCTAAGTGCATCAACAGATGTTTATTAAACTGTCGTTAACTGCAAAGGCGCTCGGTCGTTACTTTGTGAACAAACTCCTCCATCTTCTCCATTGCGTGGTGCGCCTGGAGAGGCAAGGTGAGCACCTCTCCCACCTCGTCGTCGTCTTCGTCGTCCTCACCCAGCATCGCCGCCCCCTTCAACACACACACAGAGAACCGTGACGCCCGGGCCGATCGTTCGATTTGTACTTTCTGTAAACAGTCGTGGACACACTCTAGCCGGGTCTCACCTCGGTGTGCAGGCCTTTAGAACCCGTGGGTCTTCCCCCTTCCTCTAGCAGCGGTCCCAGCTCCATCAGAGCCACGTCGGGGACCTGGGAGTCCTCTGAGATCCGGCAGTCTGCATCGCTGGCAGATCCGTTTCGGCCTGACATAGGAAGGCTGCCTGATGACTTATTCAGAGCCTGTATTCCGCTGGGCGGTCCTGGACGACTTCTGCCAGAGCCGTAAACAAACAAGCAGGGATCAGTGAAAGCTGATTAAAAAAGAAAAATGACAAAATTAAACTGGCTATAAATAAAACAGCCGGTGATGCCTTTCCTGATCTTGCGCCGACTGACTCTAGTGGACATTTAAAATCGAAACCACCAGCAAAGCTGATGCATTTGAATGTGTTAACTTGATAGGCTTGCAATAAAAATAAATATTGAATAGTTTGACAAAGAGCTGCAAATTACAATAAACCGGAGAGTGATGACAATAAACCAGAAATTGATTACAATAAACCAAAAAGTGATGCCAATAAACCAGAAAGTGATCAAAGGAGCAGTCTCCAGTGAACAAGATTCGACAATAACACGGGATGTGTTGTTGTCGCACCTTGTTCACTGGAGACTGTCGGCTCCTTCGATCACTTTTTGCTTTAATGTCATCACTTTGTTGACCTGCTCTATAGATACCACACGTTGTCCCACACGTTGTGGTACGTCTGATCTCACCCTCGGTGAACGTGTTGTCCGTGTTATTTGATGTGGTGCTAGCCTCGTTACCTCGCAGCTAGCCTGTCCTGCAGCCGACGGAGGGGCGCGCAGATCTCAATCTTTAGGAACCCGGCGCACTACTAAACATTTCTAGTTCACCCAAACGCGTTCACGTAGACGGATGGAAGTGTGCTAAAGGTCAGTTGTTACCTGATAAGGTAGCGTACACACCAGGTACATGAATTATCAATAACGAAATAGGATCTTTGCGGAAGTGAGAACGCTTCCGCGAAGATGAGAGCGACGCGTATCAAAGTAAGAGTCCCGTGGTCCACAGCTGGGAGGAGACTATGGATGCATGACAAAATAAGAGCTATACGACGCACTTTTTACAATAATCCATTTTTTTTTTTATGGCTCTTCCTTTTAGTGTTAGTATGTTTCAAATGGCTACATTATGTATTTCCACCTCCTTAATTTGCTGTAGTGGATCATGGTTTGTGCGTGTTGGTGTGTGTAGTCAATGTTTTCATACTACAGTAAGCGAATGGAGAAGGAATGAAATAAGATGGATTCAGCTGTTATCTATGAAATACTCGTTTATAGAGCCTATTAAATAAACATAGTTAAACACTGTGCCACTGTTTCATTTTATTGTTATTTTTTTTACAACAGGGTAAATATATAAAAACTACTTTTCTAGCATCAGGTCTAAACTCCTACAGCAACAAAATAAATACAACTTATAAAAACACAAGTAAAGAAGCATTAACAAGGTAACAATGTATTTTCTTACACCTATATACACTGTACTCATCAGAGATTGTCAGTTCTGGTTACAGTCTTTTACATTCAGCTCAATGTATTTTGTCTATGCACGTTTAAAACATTGACGGGTCCAGTGGTGTGAATCCTAATAAATTAAGGAATAAATAGAACTCTGGAAGACACATGTCGTTCGGTCATGGTCATGTCAAACATCCACTCACAGAACGTACCTTGTCTAAACCCTTAGTGTCTGTGAAGTCTTCATAAAGTTTTTCTACAGATTCTCAATCTGCATATCTTATTCTTTATTAGACTTCATCGGGAGGTGAAATAATTTCATACCATGCATTGTATTTTCACTATAAAGATCCATTCAGATTTATTGAACTGTAGTATGTTGGGAACATTTACTCAGTTTGGATGTATGAACCAGAGCCCAACTATGCGAGGGGCAGAATTCATATTATACTGATTATACCTTCCGTTTCTTTACCTTCCAATTCTTCGGTCAATATTAATATGAATGACTTGATTTTGGTGTAGAACTATCCCAAAAGTGAATGTGAGTATCTCTGCTATCAGTCATGTAGAACAATAATATCTTACCACAATAACATCGCTCTACCGAGTTAGTTCAGGAATGGAATAAACGTTTGACTGCCATGACTGTTAAGTCACATTATCTAAATTTCATATTTTCAGTGATTATATTATACGCATTCTGTATGCTATGACATACCTATAATAAACTACAACTAGTTACCATGGAGAAGCAGGTATTGCTCTAAGGCCTTTGGCAGATCAACTATCCATCCGCCAGGTTTCATTCCCCGGGATTACGATTGTTAGGAAGTCAAATCGATTGTTAGGAAGTCAAAACAGCGAGCGACCACATCATGTCCCGACTCCTATAGCTCAGTGGTTAGGAAGCGCCTTCTCCTAGCCTGTGAACACCGTGGGGGTCCAGCCCGGGCCCTCAGACCTGACTGACGGCCCTCGAGGAGTCCTCTCCGAGCCAGCGTCGGGGGCCCTCCTCCAGGGCCCTCTGCTGAGCTTGGTGTTTCAGGACCTATGGATCAGACGCAAGGCAATTAGGATCTACTTTTTCGTAAGTTTCAATCTTAGCATTAATTATCTTGTTAAATCTAAAACAAGATGTAATTGTATCACCTAGCTCAGTGGGAAAATAAATAAAAATAATAATTTATTCTTGAAAGCTAGACAAAAGAAATTAGAGAGAAATTAGCCAACAGGGGAGAAATTAGGGGAGTAATAAGCCAACAGTTGCATGAAGAACAGGTCCATGTTTCTCACTACTTTCAATGTTCATGTTTACAGAGCCAAATATAACGTACAAACATTATTTATGTACATTTTATTAATTTACTCCCAAAAATGTTTTGTGCCAGTGAAGAGGGTACTCAGCTGATAAAATATCTTAGGAGGTTCACTAGTAGAATCAGTTTGAGAACCACTGATCTAGCTTATTCAATCATTCATCTACTCATTCAATCATCATTCATCTCTTCATTCAACCATCTTTCATATATTCAATCAATCATCTGTCATCTATTCATGCAATCATTTTTCATCTATACACTCAATCATCTTTCATATATTCATTCAATCATCTTTCATATATTCATTCAATCATCTTTCATATATTCATTCGATCATCTTTCATATATTCAGTCAATCAATATTCATCTATTC
>NC_136945.1:19282751-19324596 GCF_949987615.1 Pollachius pollachius | reverse complement strand
GGGGGTCCATAGTGGTCTGCAAGGTTCTCTAGGGGTCCATAGAGTCCTTCAGGGTACCGCCGAGTGGTCTCTGGTACTGTGGATCCATACTGGTCTGCAGGGTTCTCCCCGGCGTTCTCTGGAGTTCCAAAGTGGCTTGCAGGGGTCCCTCCAGCGGACTCTGGTTCTATGGATTCATACTGGTCGGCAGGGTTCTGTGGGGAACCATAGTGGTCTGCAGGGTTCTCTGGTGTTCCACACTGGTCTGCAGGTTTCTCTGGGGTTCCATACTGGTCTGCAGGGTTCTGTGGGGATCCATACTGGTATGCAGGGTTCTGTGGTGTTCCATACTGGTCGGCAGGGTTCCCCCCAGCGGTGTCTGGCGTTGTGACAGAGCAGTCCGTCAGGCGTCTCCTGGCAGATCGTGTGCGACCTCTTCTCTCCTCCAGGGGAGCTTCAGGGTTGGAGATCCTGTGAAGAAAGGCAGGAGTCGATTTTTCAAACCTTTAAACTCCAAAAGTGCTAAATGTGTGTAGCTAGTGGGGTCATGGGGTCGTGGGGTCATGGCTGTGGACCCTACCTGAGGGAGAGGTGTCGATGGAGGCGTGGCTCCGGAGTAGTAGGGCTGCCATTGGCCAGGCGGTCACACAGCTGCAGCTGGCCCAGCTGCTGTGGCAGGCTGGGGTTTCCCAGGCAGGCTTCCAGGGGCGGGAGGACCTGGCTGGGGGCGGGGCTACCAGACCACCCAGCAGGGAGAAGAAGAGCTTAGTGAGGGTGTGACGAAGAGGGGATTTCATCAAGGATGACATAAGGCATGGCAACACAGCACGCCTGAACCACCAGTCTCTGAGAAATAAAGTATCATCTCATCGTCCTGGATACATTTTCTATGACAATTAAGAACCATAGTATCTAAAATAATTAGAATATAATGTATAGTGTATTGTATAGCGTATATATAATGTGTATTTTCCTTAAAATCGAGTAAAACATTAAAGAAAAACACCGGACCAAAAAAAACAAACTGCTAGAACACGAATGACCAGCAGAGGGAGCCAGTGAGCCGAGGAGCCCCGTTACCTGGCCGCGCTCTTCGTGCTGGAGCGGTTCTTCTTGGTCTTCTGGAAGGGCTGGTCCAGGCTGGACTCCGACCAGGGGGAGGGCTGGATGGGCGGGGCCTCAGACTCGGGGGTGGAGGAGAAGCTCAGCATGGAGTCCAGCCCCGGGGAGCCCGCTCTCCTGGGCGTGAACAAGCCTGGAGGGGGCTGGCTTGGGCTGAGCAGGCTTGGGGTGCGCCTGATTTGCGCGTGGTGGCTCAGGGTGCGTCGGATCGGCGTGAGCTGGCTTGGTGTGCGTGTGACCGGCGCGGGAGGCTGCGAGGCCGCGGGGGAGGACAAGAGGGAGGAGCTGGCGGCGGAGGGGGGAGACGACGCGGGGAAGGCCTGAGGGAGGGGGTCCCGGTCCCGACCCGGAGGTCCTGAGGACGGCGGAGGAGGAAGCGCCTCTACGGGAAGGATGACAACGACGTTACCACGACAACCACTACATCAACGCGGGTCGAACCCTCGTGGCACAAAAAACTGACATCCAGTTCATGAAACGAAGTGTACAACGATTTGTCCCATTTCGGTGGCATTCCAACTATTCCATGTTCACTGCGCCGCGGACAGAATCCGAAGGAACAATATGCGGTACTGACATCAAAATGAGCTCATCGAAATCATACCTTCATCAAGGGTTGGTGAATCCGAGAGAGAACTGTCGTCTGAATTCCCGAGCTCTGGAAAGTAGAATACTTTGTTTCAACAACACTGGGACGGATTTTCACGGCATTTATCAATTTATTTGACGTAATGAAGTATCTAAAATAATATAGCCTACAGAAATAATCAAATAAAAGAACCTAGCATAAATAAAATAACATAATTAGTTCCAGGGAATATTTTTTTTGTCTAAAATCTTTGAAACAAAAATGTAAATAACATGTTTGCTTTCTTTTGATGCAAATTTCAAATGTGGATAAAGTGTATTCCAAAAGTCCATCTTAAGGGCACTTTAAAACATGTTTGATTGTTAAAGTCCATCTTAGGGGCATTTTAAAACATGTTTGATTGTTAAAGTCCATCTTAAGGGCACTTTAAAGCATGTTTGATTGTTGAAGACCATCTTAAGGGCACTTTAAAACATGCTTGATTGTTAAAGTCCATCTTAAGGACACTTTAAAACATGTTTGATTGTTAAAGTCCATCTTAAGGGCACTTTAAAACATGTTTGATTGTTAAAGTCCATCTTAAGGGCACTTTAAAACATGTTTGATTGTTGAAGACCATCTTAAGGTCACTTTAAAACATGCTTGATTGTTAAAATCAATCTTAAGAGCACTTTAAAACATGTTTGATTGTTAAAGTCCATCTTAAGGACACTTTAAAACATGTTTGATTGTTAAATTCCATCTTAAGGGCACTTTAAAACATGTTTGATTGTTAAAGTCCATCTTAAGGGCACTTTAAAACATGTTTGATTGTTAAAGTCCATTTTAAGGGCACTTTAAAACATGTTTGATTGTTAAAGTCCATCTTAAGGGCACTTTAAAACATGTTTGATTGTTGAAGACCATCTTAAGGTCACTTTAAAACATGCTTGATTGTTAAAATCCATCTTAAGGGCACTTTAAAACATGTTTGATTGTTAAAGTCCATCTTAAGGACACTTTAAAACATGCTTGATTGTTAAAATCCATCTTAAGGGCACTTTAAAACATGTTTGATTGTTAAAGTCCATCTTAAGGACACTTTAAAACATGTTTGATTGTTAAATTCCATCTTAAGGGCACTTTAAAACATGTTTGATTGTTAAAGTCCATCTTAAGGGCACTTTAAAACATGTTTGATTGTTAAAGTCCATCTTAAGGGCACTTTAAAACATGTTTGATTGTTAAAGTCCATCTTAAGGGCACTTTAAAACATGTTTGATTGTTGAAGACCATCTTAAGGTCACTTTAAAACATGCTTGATTGTTAAAATCCATCTTAAGGGCACTTTAAAACATGTTTGATTGTTAAAGTCCATCTTAAGGACACTTTAAAACATGTTTGATTGTTAAATTCCATCTTAAGGGCACTTTAAAACATGTTTGATTGTTAAAGTCCATCTTAAGGGCACTTTAAAACATGTTTGATTGTTAAAGTCCATCTTAAGGGCACTTTAAAACATGTTTGATTGTTAAAGTCCATCTTAAGGACACTTTAAAACATGTTTGATTGTTAAATTCCATCTTAAGGGCACTTTAAAACATGTTTGATTGTTAAAGTCCATCTTAAGGGCACTTTAAAACATGTTTGATTGTTAAAGTCCATCTTAAGGGCACTTTAAAACATGTTTGATTGTTAAAGTCCATCTTAAGGACACTTTAAAACATGTTTGATTGTTAAATTCCATCTTAAGGGCACTTTAAAACATGTTTGATTGTTAAAGTCCATCTTAAGGGCACTTTAAAACATGTTTGATTGTTAAAGTCCATCTTAAGGGCACTTTAAAACATGTTTGATTGTTAAAGTCCATCTTAAGGGCACTTTAAAACATGTTTGATTGTTAAAGTCCATCTTAAGGACACTTTAAAACATGTTTGATTGTTAAATTCCATCTTAAGGGCACTTTAAAACATGTTTGATTGTTAAAATCCATCTTAAGGGCACTTTAAAACATGTTTGATTGTTAAAGTCCATCTTAAGGACACTTTAAAACATGCTTGATTGTTAAAATCCATCTTAAGGGCACTTTAAAACATGTTTGATTGTTAAAGTCCATCTTAAGGGCACTTTAAAACATGTTTGATTGTTAAAGTCCATCTTAAGGGCACTTTAAAACATGTTTGATTGTGCCGTTCAGGGGGGGGGGGTTTGAACTCTTACCTTGGAGGGGAACATTGAAAGCAGGCAGAGGTGAGGAGCGGCCATGTTGGAGCCGGAGCCGGAAGGCCGTCTCCTGCAGCTCCTTCACCCTCTTCTCCTCCCGCTTGCACTGCTGCAGCCGGCTCCTCCTCACCGCCTTGTTCTGGTGCTCCTCCCGGCACAGCCGGCGCGCCGCCTCGTAGATCTTCAGCTGCAGGGCCAGCTCCGAGTCCACCAGGTTCAGAGGGGACTCCTGCTGCCCGGGCCAGACGCACACATCAGCAGCACATTGTGGGGGTAACATGTTGAGGATAGTGGTGGTAACATGTTGAGGATAGTGGTGGTAACATGTTGAGGATAGTGGTGGTAACATGTTGAGGATAGTGGTGGTAACATGTTGAGGATAGTGGTGGTAACATGTTGAGGATAGTGGTGGTAACATGTTGAGGATAGTGGTGGTAACATGTTGAGGATAGTGGTGGTAACATTTTGAGGATAGTGGTGGTAACATGTTGTAGATGGTGATGGTAACATGTTGAGGATAGTGGTGGTAACATGTTGAGGATAGTGGTGGTAACATGTTGAGGATAGTGGTGGTAACATGTTGAGGATAGTGGTGGTAACATGTTGAGGATAGTGATGGTAACATGTTGAGGATAGTGGTGGTAACATGTTGAGGATAGTGGTGGTAACATGTTGAGGATAGTGGTGGTAACATGTTGAGGATAGTGATGGTAACATTTTGAGGATAGTGGTGGTAACATGTTGTAGATGGTGATGGTAACATGTTGAGGATAGTGGTGGTAACATGTTGAGGATAGTGGTGGTAACATGTTGAGGATAGTGGTGGTAACATGTTGAGGATAGTGGTGGTAACATTTTGAGGATAGTGGTGGTAACATGTTGTAGATGGTGATGGTAACATGTTGAGGATAGTGGTGGTAACATGTTGAGGATAGTGGTGGTAACATGTTGAGGATAGTGGTGGTAACATGTTGAGGATAGTGGTGGTAACATGTTGAGGATAGTGATGGTAACATGTTGAGGATAGTGGTGGTAACATGTTGAGGATAGTGGTGGTAACATGTTGAGGATAGTGGTGGTAACATGTTGAGGATAGTGATGGTAACATTTTGAGGATAGTGGTGGTAACATGTTGTAGATGGTGATGGTAACATGTTGAGGATAGTGGTGGTAACATGTTGAGGATAGTGATTGTAACATGTTGAGGATAGTGGTGGTAACATGTTGTGGATAGTGATGGTAACATGTTGTGGATAGTGATGGTAACATGTTGAGGATAGTGGTGGTAACATGTTGTGGATAGTGATGGTAACATGTTGTGGATAGTGATGGTAACATGTTGTGGATAGTGATGGTAACATGTTGTAGATAGTGATGGTAACAAATTGATGGTAACATGTTGTGGATAGTGATGGTAACATGTTGTGGATAGTGATGGTAACATGTTGTGGATGGTGATGGTAACATGCTGTGGATAGTGATGGTAACATGCTGTAGATAGGGTTAGTCTCTGGGGCTGAAGGGGACCGTTACCTCCTGTCCGCGGGGGATGCTTTGCACGTCCAACTGAAACGAGGCTCCGATCCGCCGTCTGACCTTGGGGGGCGACTCTCCAAGAGCCAGGGGGTAGTCTGCTGACAGCTCGCCTGTCAGCTCCTAACAGGGAACGGGTCAACACGCCACCGCTCATTATTCAACCGGAGCGGGCTGGCTGGTAACCGGTGGGTTGCTAGTTTGATCCACGGCTCCTCCTAGCTGAGTGTTGAGGTGTCTCTGAGCAAGGCGCCGACGTGTGTGTATGTGTACATGAATGGGTGAATGTTAGGCAATATTGTGAAGCACTTTGAGCGGCTACTGGTTAGAAAGGCGCCGTTAGAAAGTCAATTGACCGTTTAAATAGAAGTATACGTAGAGGATTTGGCCAGTGTGTAGGGGCCCCTGGTTAAGGGTCGTCACAGTCTATGCCGAGAAGTGAATCAGCCCTGATTTCGGTTCCTCTCCTCCATGGTGCACACGTGTTCTGAGATCAGCCGGCTGACAGCCTTTGTAATCCAAACAAGGCTTCAGCAGCCCACATAGTTGTATCTCTGTTCTGTTGCGTAAGATCATATGAACTGCCCTGGCCAGGTAGTTGTCTCCCATACTTGTGATTTTGAACAGTCACTGACTTGGAGAAGGAGAGACAAGAGATAGAAATCGAACCGTTGAAATGTCTTCAATCTGAAGAATCTTATTCAAGACATGTTGAGGCATACCAGATTTTTGAGGGATCTGTTACACAATATTGCTGCGAGTATCACCTTTCACAAGCTACGTTCCACGGCTCCCATTACTATGTAACAGGACATACCGCGTCACCGAACCAAACCCCCACGCACGCACGTCCTGCACTACCACATTTAATTCAGTTTTCATCCGAGTGGAGTCTAAAAACCCCCCCCAGGATTTGAGCCATGCTCCAGGTGAAGTGTTGCCCACGGTCTCCCTTACTCTCCGTCACTGGGGCGTTTGTCATGAGATCCTTCCATTAGCAGCTCGGCGTGTCCGAACAGGACCGCCCCACCCCCGCCATCGACACGCCAGCGCAGTATGAGAGGTTTCTCCTCCTCAGCCGCTAAACGTAACCCAGAGGTCCCCGGGGCGGGATGAGGGTCTTCACATAGCTGAAGAGCTGCAGATAGGCACCCGAGTTCATTTGATTTGTTTTAGCTGTTGTAAGCTGGATTCCTCACTTATAAGTTAGTAAGAATATATGCATGTTGAATTTAGAACAAACCTTCCTGAGAATTGTATTCAGTAGAAGCCCATCAGTGCTTCTTTTATGGATTAAATGTAACTTTCACTATCTCACTGACCTAAATGAGAGATATTGTTAGTGGGTGCTTGTCCAGAAAATACCAAACAGAGATACTCGAGGCTTTTCAAAAAAGGCAGAGAAGGACTTAAAGATCCTTCCTATAAAGAAACCAAACCCTGTCATTCAGTGCAATAACTTCCTCTATCTGTAAGCAATACAAGGAAGAGTTTGTGCATGTGGAAGAATATCAATTACACTTCTCTCTCTCCACAGGACACAGTAGAAGGGCTTTAGTGTGGCCCACAGCCCTTGAATGTGTATCAGCTTGCCTGATGACTGTACATCCTGTGCAACCGTTTTGGACGAGCAGATCAAACCCACTAACTGTATCCAATCTGCCTTCCGTTTCACTTTCCCCAGCGCGGACTGTCAGGTTTACTCACGGCCTCTCGGATGCACAGCTTCTTCAGCTCCAGAACGCAGAGCTGCAGCCGCTCCTGGAGCGACTGGTGCTTCAGCTTCATGGCCCGGGTGTGGGTGGTCACATCCTTGGTGGTGGTGGTGGGGCTGTCGGAACCTGGAAGGGGCAACCGCAGGACGTCAGAACGGGAACACTTCATCACATGAGGATGAAGATGAGGAAGGAACTTTGAATCTGGGCCGAATGGGGGTGTGAGGATGTGCTTATTGAATGAATCTCACCAGTTGGTTTCGTTCTGACAACTAAATGGTTGAAAAAGTGAAAGAAAAAGTATTTTAGTCAAATCTTTTGTGTGACTTTTTTGAAAATGTTTATTAATAGATGACAACTTAAAAATAAATGTTGAAGTAAAGCGATGGCTCAAGTTAAGTTATGAAGTTATACACCGTCTGGTTTCATTTCCTCTCGCAGTAAACTGTCTCACTAGGATAATCTGTCTGGCTGAAGCTGGCCGTCTCCGGTGACTAATGGCGTTTGGATTATCAGATTTAAGACATCATTATATGAGGTTCCACCTCTACTGGTTCTGCCATCACCGTGCCAGGAACAAAGGTGTGACAGACAAACAGAAACCCGTCTGGACAAATGCCTTGCTCAAAGGGTAATTCCTCATTATGGAAGGCAGGGCGATGAGCTGGACAGCTTAACAAAAGAACTCATAAATGAAAAATCCAGTCTATACTAATCGTCCTGGGATCAAAGTCTGTCACAAAATCCATTCAGTAGAGGTCCCTCAAAAACTAACCAAGGCTTCTGACTGGAGATAATTAAGAGGTTGCTGTTGCTGGTAAATATGAACCAATTCCATACCGATATGTCAAACATATGCATCCCAGGAATCCCATGGCAGTGAAAAAAGTATTAAGCACTTGTTACATTTACTCAGGATTCCATTCTCCCTGTTGGTCAGGGTGCATTGGCAGGTCTCTAGAGTTATTGTTTACTTCAACGCACAAAGACACATTCAGAATAAGCAACAAATACCATTTGTTGCCGTCACAATGGGCTGCGCGCATCTCCACTAAGGCCCTGCCCAGCTAGAACTCTCATATGACAGCCTTCCTCCCTCTGACAGCCATAGAATCACCGGCTCCCCAGTGTCCCAGATTACTACCAGGGTCAGACACAGGACGGGCTGCGAGGAGTGGACGTGTGGCTAATAAAGATAATATTCATGTCAATATTGTTAACACAATACTGATATGGAAATGTCATACGGACTGTTTCGCCAAGAGCATGGAAAAGTGTGTTAGTTAGTGAGTGAGCGAGTGAGTGAGCGAGCGATCAAAAGTGTCCATGTTGCTTTAATAAGTAGAATTTGGATTCATATGCTGAAAACATCCTCCCTTCAAAACAATACAATCAAGGCCGCCTCAGGTCTGGCCTTGAGTCACGGTGGAAGGTGCCACTGTGTGTATACGAGGTTAACCCTCGAAGGAACACGACCGTGGCTTTGGGTTGAGCGGTCTTACCGGAGTGGAGGATGATGCCGCTGTCCGTGTCGCTCATCTCCCCGTTCCCCTCCATGGTGGGATGTCCTGGTCGGTCAGGAGAGGAGACACAGGCTTCTGGCCCGCCTCACCATGCCCTGTCGAGGCTACAAAGTCAGCCCCCGGTTTCCCAGAGTCACGGTTAGTTTGTCTACCGGCACCGCATGCCTGGGAACCAATGAAAAGAGACAGAGTACTTATTTTAGCACCCTTCTTTTGTGAATGATTTGCTTAATGCAACCCTTTGAATCTACCGGCTCCAACTGATTTACGGCCCCGTCCTGCAGGCAGAGTGAATTAAACAGAGTAGGGAGGTATGCATCACCACAGGCAAAGGCCCACAAGTCAAATCCGATGCCTTTTGACCTCGGGCTCACGCGTGTCAAAACAACATTCCCAAGGCTCATCAACACAGACCAACATGGCTCCTTCCTCCTGGTTGTCCTGTTTGATGCTCCGTGAGTATAACTGTATCAGAGTTCTGGTCATGTCGGGGGCGCCCCGGTGCCTCACAGGTTAGAGCACGTACCATATTGCGGTCGGCTTATCTCAGGAGGCAGAGCGGTTGTCCTGTAACCGAAAGGTTGCTAGTTCGATCCCCAGCTCCTCCTAGCTGAGTGTTGATGTGTCCCTGAGCGGGACACTTAACCCTAACTGCTCCTGACGAGCTGGCTGTCGCCTTGCATGGTTGACTCTGCCGTCGGTGTGTCAATGTGTGTATCAACCGATGTAAGTCTCTTTGGATAAAAGCGTCTGCTAAATGCCCTAATTGTAATTGTAATATTGGCTCAGTGCTGATCGCGACGACCTGAGTTTGAATCTGTCCCGTGGTCCTTTGCTGCATGTCCTCCTCTCTATCTCCCATACCTTCCTATCTATCACTCTATAATAAAGCATAAAAATGCAAAAAAAAATAACCTCTAAAGAGTTCTGGTCATGTCTGTTGACAGTAGAAATGTCAGATTGAGCGGATTGATCTAACGATGACTGGTTTCGCTGGGCGAGCGGTTTAGGTCATAGTCTACCCAGGAGTGAGTACACACGTCTGTCACTCTTTACAGTCTGAGCAGTTTCCTGTGACTGCTTGCCCTGAAACTCTGACATCACCTAAGCGCCGCTATCTCAGCGGCAGCGATAACACCTGACTGTTACGATGCGTGAGACATAGCTCAGGGAAAAATAGACTTGAGGAACGTCAGGTTGATTATTAACCGCCTCCCTCCATGGTTCTGTGGCGAGCTCAGACTGAGTGTCTAGGCTCAAGCCATTGTTTGGGAGAATCACTTCGCCCCCCCCCCTCTCCATTCATATGGCGGAATCAATTGTATATTCTACAAGTCAAGTTTAACTAATTAACTAACCAGATTTAAAAGAAAGCAGTGATTCATTCAAATACCAAAATGTATTTTCTATTATCTATGAGATGTTTCTTTTAGCTTGTGAAGCCAGTATAACTTATGATTTTTGATTCTGTAAAGTAAAAAGAGTAAATAGTGATTATAAACACATTTACACTGGGGTCACTTCCATAAAAAAAACAAAACTAAAAGTACACTAATACTAAAGACATGTGACAGTGAGTCAGCTAGAAATGTGTTCAGATAGAAATGTACTGAAATGTACTGTTAACGCCACGGTTTCTCAAATCAATTTATGAACAACTGTATGAAGCACCAAAAAGCACTTGCCTAGGAGCTGTGGTTGATCAACATGAGCGAACCCACTTAGACTCACTCACTGCTTCCCTCAGATCCTCCGTTGCTTTGCATACAATACAGACAGTGAGCTAATGCCAGCTCGAACCCAAACCCCACTGCCTCTACCCACATGAAGACAGACACACACACCAGCAAGGTTATCCCATGGAATACCAAAACAAGAGGCACTTACATTAAAGAGAAGGGTAGGGTCAGAGCACCATAGATACAGCCTCCTGGCTCGGTCCTGCCTAGCATAGAGTGTGAGTTGTGGGAGGATGTTGGGAGACTCACCTACTCCGATGACTCGCCCACTAGGAGTGGCCCTGGGTCAATCTCAAATAGCTCAGCTGTTGTGTTTGAGCATGAAACACTGTCAACATTAACCGAGATAATGACACATTTCATTTCACTCCCTAGTGCGGTGAAATGTGAAACCGCAGGAATTGCTTGGCGGCGCCATTAGCGACTGAAACAGGGGTACTTGAATGATAAGTATGCCTTCACACCCATGAGCCAGAGCAGGGAAAGCATCTCACAGTGTGAGGTTAATATGTGTTTACCAGCCCGGTGCTACTGAATATTGAGGAGCAGATAACAACCAGAGCTACTGCAATCTGTGAGTTTATTTCCTTGATACCGGTGTATCTCAAACTATCAACAACCACTCAATCCTATTGGCACTGACTCGCTAGTCACCTATTCCCCCCCCCCCCCCCCACCCCAGGTCGTAGGTCAATCTTCTTCATTTTAAAAGGCCAAGACAAAGGAAGCTTGTATTCCGTTCCCTCTTTCTGCAGCTGCTCAGCCAATCAACTGTCAGCAGAATATGCAACGCAAAATCTACTGCCATCTCCTGGACTTCACTAAGTGACCTTTTAGTGAACTGGAAACTCAATCGTGGAACGAACCATCGCGGACTTCAGTTCTGTTACGATCAAAGCACATCATTTATCCCCGCCGTTTGAAAAGCGCAGAAGCAGGGCCGTCCATTTCACCAACACCACGGCCACGCCGTCGTGTGGCGTCCGCACAATTCACGGCGTCCGCACCTGCTCGGCCAGCGCCTCGCTCGCATTCACTGGGAATCCTCATATTCATTCCGGCTTTCCAGGAATGTCTGTGCTCAAGACCCTCACAACAAGGCCCCGTGATTCCCAGACACGTCTCGGGTGACATGGCACCAGAGCGAGGGCCGGCTGCACACACTCTGGACGGACTTCTCCTCCCTCAGCTCAAGATCCAGGCCGGTGAAAGCCCGCTCGGATGAGTGCTGGGTTCATCGGACAACATGAACAGGTTTCAGCAGGCACTAAGGCTGATCAGACCCTCATTGTATTATCCCCCGGTTGGGTTACTAAAGAAATGGTTAAACAAGAGTTGGTCTTGCATAACATTTTCTATAGAAACACCTGATGGGGATTTTATTTCTCTAAATTAGCCTAATTTTATTTAGGATTCAGGAGTCAACAAACAAACTTTGACCTCCACAAATTTGCTTTGGCCAAAACGGTGAACATTATAAATAGGCTCACGCAGAACAATAAGATGGAGGAAGAAAATAAAACTTGACTTTGTGGAACGCTCTCTAGACTGTGTGGAACCCTCTCTATACTGAGTGGAACCCTTTCTAGACTATATGGAATTCTCTCTAGACTGTGTGGAACCCTCTCTAGACACTATGGAACCCTCTCTAGACTCTATGGAACCCTCTCTAGACTCTATGGAACCCTCTGACTACTTCACTAATCCCATTGTGTCTCGTGAGGCATACAAAAGGCACAAATTTGGCCACGACTACAAACCATGGATTCTTCCTAAATGTTGGATACAGAGGGGACTTCTGCATACCCTACATGTGTGTAAATGGGTCTGAGGGAGAAGGTACAGCCTCCAAGAAAGGCTTGCATGTGATAAATGTATTCTGCGTATTTTGGGGAGGCGATTTGCAGAAGAATCAAAATAGAATGTCGGGGGAGTAGCGTTATGGAATGTGTCCCCACCCTGCCTCACAGCAGGAACACCGTGCCTGCTCAGTCACCTAGGAGTCTGGCCCCGCACCACCTAATCTTCTGGGAAGAAAGGGGCTCAAGTATGGAGTCTAGCTACTGCATTAGAACGTAGCTTTAGTTTGTGGCCGTCATGGTTGGCTTATGCGAACCAGGAACCCCGAAGAGACGGAGGGCATTGTAAATGCATTAAAATGATCGGGAAAACATTCTTTAAATATTCCTGGAGCGCTGTCTACCACGAGTGGGCCGCTGTCTCCACAGACAGACGGACAGACCGGCGGGTTAACAGCCGGCAGCTGATGTATAAGGCCTGTTTATCTTCTACAACAATGCATAATTTGCAGAGCGAGCAATATGTTTGTGACCAGTGCAATAAACAAAATGCACACACGAATGCATTAAACGCTTTCAAATATAAGAAAACATTTTGTAGAAGGCATGTAGGAGTAAGTAATACAACTAGCTGACATTACAAATGCAAGAGCAGAGAGCAAACACTTTCATTATGTTCAGTTAGCTGGTCTATCTTGTGATGCAATGTTGTTTACGTAATGATGATAAGTGTCAACTTTTATAGTAGAAAAACTAAACCCGTTTTTGGAGGTCCAAAATAAGATCAGGTCCCTGGGTGATATTGAGATGCTTCAAGTCTTTTGACTTGCAGCATAAGCCCAAAATACTCCTTTTTAAAAAGCTCTGTAGTTGAGCAAAGTATACTGCTGGATGATAATAGTTGTTGTTGTGATGAAATAGTTTCCCCAACATAGGTTGGGAACTGGCTGTCTCCTTGTGTCTAACAGACGGGCCTGTTTGTTACAACCGATCCTGAAAGTACAACAACAATAACATGGGCTCAATGTAAACACTCAGAGGATGTTGGACAACAATAACTTTACCACCCGTAACTTCCCTTGCTGGAGACGGCATTGAAACGCTGACCACTGGAACAGCAAACATCTAAACTTCATGTACATGTGATGCAGTAAACCTGCAGTAAACCTGCAGTAAAACACAAGTCTGCGAGACAATGATGATCAAGTGTCCTTAAAACTTTACACAAAACGTTAACAACACCAGTATAGTCAGAAACCGTAGTATAGATACAGATGGGAGCATGGCTCTGGTTACCCAGCATGCTGATGGTCATTCAGTGAATCTCTGCTCTCCGCTAACTAGGCGGACTGGAAACTTTTTCAAACTCCGCTGCAAATAGAGTGCAGGAAGAGTCTCTGCACCGCATGTTAACAATGCATATCTGCTCATGACTGCAGACCTCCAAAACCCCTAGGAATGAGTAGTTTTGCACTTACCTTAAACAATCTGCTACCTAGCCCTCCGAGGAGCTACTAGCCTCTTCTGGTCCAAGCTGCTCCGGATCCCGGAGCGTTGAAGTCCAGCTCGGGTTTTACTGGCGGCTCGGACCGGAGTTAAGAACGCAGAGCACGACTTCGCTGGACTAGCTTTTACTTTTCAGTGGAGGCATAAAGTATGAAAGATGAATAAAGTATAAAAGCGCTTCTTTTTAAATTAAATCGAGTCTGGGCAAGGTTAGCCCAGCATACCTCGACTGGGAGCGGAGAGCCTGAAGGTTGAGGCTTAGAGTTCTGGAGGTCTAGAGGTCTTCTCTGGTCTGGAGGTCTAGAGGTCTAGAGGTCTGGAGGTCTGGAGGTCTGGTCCCGGGCTGAGACGCCACAGTACTGGGCATGCAGCACGTCAAGGGCGTCTCGCGTGGTGGTGGGGAGGTGTATATAACAGGGTGGAGGTTTAGACCTGAAACAGGGTGGAGGTTTAGACCTATAGCCGGGTGGCGGTGTAGACCTATAGCCGGGTGGCGGTGTAGACCTATAACAACGCTATATCAAGCAGATTTAGGGTGTATTTATTTGGTCAGTTTTTTCCACCAGTGAATCAATAATTGATTTGATACAAGTACAAACGTGATTAGATTACAGAGGAGGATATTTGTTCTATGTATTTTTGCAAGGGCTGATGAATCATGTGTTATGTAATGAGTCTAAGTGACAGCAACAACTTTAAATCAACTCTTACTAAGTCACCAATTGAATGCAATATATATATACTGTATATATTCATGAACATGAAATTAAATAATTTATCAAGCTTAATTCAGGTATTAGCATCAATTTTAATTGATGCAAATACCTGAATTAAGCTTATTGATCGTTCTTGCACAGGGCTACTAGAATATGCGTTCAGATTTCAGACGTAATGCTTTGTTGTAGAAAATCTTCTTAAATTACAGATGCATGTTGTTATTATTTCGCACACTAGATGTCAGTACTGCTCTGCGTTTGTCAGGTCACAGAGTTACGACCGTTACGATCAACACAATAAAACACGGTGACACTATTATGCTTTATTACACATGAAATTTTACTTTCAGAACAGAAAGTAAAAGAGCAGAAACTACTCCCACACACACACACACACACACACACACACACACACACACACACACACACACACACTCTCTCACACACCAACACACTCACAATCACACACAGAACAAAACAATCGACAGTCAAACAAAAGATGACCCAGTAAACGGTTGAAGCCAAACTGTCACACACTTTAATAGCCCATCAAGGCTTTAGTCATAACTTAGCTCTAAAGGAAACTATAGCTGAGGGAGTTAACTAGGCCTGCTTCTGCACAGCTCTACCACACGGCGGCTCCCTGCTCGGGGCCGGCCCTGCCTCCTACACCTCCAGCTTGGGCTTCATCACCAGCCGGTACACCATCTGGTAGCCGTCGTCCCAGGCGTACAGCAGCTGCTCGCGGGGGTTGTACTTGAGGCTGGAGTGGGCGCCGTAGCGCTTGGGGAAGTAGATGAGCGGGGCCTCCTCGCCGCTCACCAGGCCGTTGACGTCGAACACGCACTGCACGCGGGAGCGCCCCGGCTGCGGCGTGTTGTACACCACGTACAGCGTGCCGCAGATCACGAAGGCCGCCTCCGCGTTCTCCGTGGGGCACGGCGTGTCCCAGCTCTGCTCCAGGTCGAGGGTGCGGGCGTCCATCTTGGCGAGGGAGACGTGCGGGAGGTTCTGGCGCGTGGCGTGCACCACCCACAGCCCCTCCTCGTCCACTGCCAGGTCGATGACCGTCTCCGGGGTCAGGCCGTACACCGGCACGTGGTCGGCGGCGGGGAACACCACGCTGTCCGCCAGCGAGGAGTTCCTCAGGTCGTACTTCACCACCCTCAGCTGGTCGCTGACGTAGTACAGGTGGTGGTTGTACACCAGGTGGCCCGTGCCCTTCCACAGCGACGGCAGGTTCAGGGCTCGGGCCAGGGAGGCGTCGGGCGAGCCGGTGAACTCCTGCAGCGAGGCGAACTCGTAGACCGTGCCCTGGTCCGTGCCGTTCAGGACGTACACCTTCCCCGAGGCCCCGCCCACGTCTTTGGTCCACATGCCCTTCGGCCCTCCCAGCTTCTTCACGATCTTCATGGCCTTGATGCTGGAGATCATCTCGCTGCAGTCTAGGGTCAGAGGTCAGGTGAAGGGTTCAAGGTCAGGTGAAGGGTTCATCAGCTACAGTCTAGGGTCAAAGTTCAGGTGGAGGGTCAGAAGTCAGGTTAGGGGAGAGGTTATCAGCTAAAGTCTAGGATCAGAGGTCAGGTGAAGGGTCAGAGGTCATGTGAAGGGTCAGAGGTCAGGTCAAAGAAGGGTTCATCAGCCACAGTCTAGGGTCAGAGGTTAGGCGAAGGGTTAAAGTTGAAGGGTTCATCAGCTACAGTCTAGGGTCAGAGGTCAGCTGAAGGGTTCATCAGCCACAGTCTAGGGTCAGAGGTCAGGTGAAGGGTTCATCAGCCACAGTCTAGGGTCAGAGGTCAGGTGAAGGGTTCATCAGCTACAGTCTAGGGTCAGAGGTCAGCTGAAGGGTTCATCAGCTACAGCCTAGGGTCAGAGGTCAGCTGAAGGTAGGGATTATCAGCACAAACAAAACAAACCCAACATCGATGCTGAGCGATGGTCCAACCCTTTGCTCTACCAACAGATACCTGGCCTCCTGGTCCGGGGCCCCGGGGCCTCAAACAGAGCCCGGCCTCCCCCCCGTGGGTCCTCACCTGAGAGCTGGGCGTAGCGCGCCTTGTTCCTCTCCTTCGCCTGGGTCACCTGCTGCTCCACCAGCTTGTCGTCCACGTCCACGCAGGGCGGGGCGCCGTGCTGCGTCTCCATGTAGTCCATCTCCCGCTCCACGCGGTCCACGCGGGCGCCCACGCTGTCCAGGTTCAGCCTCAGCGACTCCTTCTCCTGGTCCAGGTTGTCCAGCTGCGCCACCATCTGCTGCTTCAGCTCGCGGAGCTCCGCCGCGTAGCGCGTCGTCTGCTCGTGCCACAGGGTGACGCGGTCCTTGGGAACCCCGATGAGGGTCAGGGGGGTCAAAGGGTCAAAAGGTCAGCTTGGCGAAAGGCGCTGAGGTTCGTGTTTCCTGTTCCCGGTGCCGTGCGGCTGATCGGAAGCTGGTCGATGTGGTCACGCGCGCGTGTGCCCGCGCACAACGCAAGCACACACACACACACACGCGCACGCACACACACACACACACACACACACACACACACACACACACACACACACACACACGCACGCACGCACGTACGTACACCCGCGTGTGCACACACACACATATACACAGATGCGCGCACATGCACACACACACACACACATACACATACAGACACACACATACACAGATACACGCATGCACACACTCACGGATGCACACGCACACACAAACACCCATGCACACATACGCACGCACACAAACAGACTCACACACCCACACATACACACTGGTAACAGAAGATCTAATGTTACACAATATTTCAATTGGAAATGCAGCAAAGGAAACCAACCAAATACTCCTCCACAGGGTTTATAGGAAAAGAACGAAACACAAAAGCACAATGGAGCGATTCACGTGGGGAAGAATATCTTGTTGATGTCTAACAGCAGCCAGCCCTCAGGACACTCCTGCCATTGGTTTCATTTAGAGAGCGCTTTGTTCTGTAAACCCTTTGGCAAAAGGATCACACTTCACTCAGATACAGAGTAAATATATACCTGGAAACATCCAGGTTGTTGTATTGTTCTTATTATAGAGATGAACTAACATGGTTTTAATTAAAGAGACTGTCTCCATGGTTGTTCTTCCAGACTTTGCTTCTTTCCAAGCAGTTTGAGCATACCTGTTTTAAACGTCATTAAAAAATAGATATTGAATATGTCATAGACCAATACTTGAGCAAGTACAACGTGGAGGTTTAGGGAGAACGTGTCATCAGTGACTGGAAACGGCAGCCCATTAATTAACCCTACATCCTTCAGGAGCATCAGCCAATTACCAGTCAGAACGCAAAGGAGGAAAATACATTGAGGAAAATCTTCCCAGAAGTCCCCTCCTCAAATTCCATGATGGTTTCCTGCCGCTGGAAAGTTTCTCGTCAGCGGGTGGCCCTGGAGCCCTGGGCCAGCGGGGGGGGAGGCGGGGGTCTTACCTCGATGGCCAGCAGCCTGCGCTCCAGGTAGTCGATCAGGGCCTGATGCTGTGCCCCGGCCAGGCAGGCGGCGGTCAGCAGCAAAACGAGCGCCCTCATGTCTGCTGCGTGGGGATCGGGCGAGCCGGACTCAGCTGTTCGCGGTGGAGAGGAGCTGGAGCAGAACTGGGGGACTGGGAGAGGGACGGAGCTCTACTGGAATGTTTCAGGGAGGAGCTGAACACATCTGGCGCTGATGGACCCACACAGCCTTAAAGAAACACCAGTGCAGACAACCTCTCCTGCCCCCCCCGTCCCCCTGCTTCTGGCCCCCTGCCTGGCCGCTGGAGCTGCCTGCACAGGACAGGACGTCTGAAGTGAGGACGTGAGACATACAGCTGGTGCTGTCTATTTATTTATGGCTTTATGTCTCCATATATATTCTTCCTCATGAAATGTTTTTTCATAGGTCCTTTGGCACTTCCAACAAACAAAGACCACACAGAGACATTGATTATTATTATTCATTGCAAAGACAGATGTCCGCCATATAATGTCCGGAAAATTGTAAAATGTAAATCCTAAATAAATATTTTGAAAAATATTTGAATATTTGAATACAAATATGCATATGTTCCCTCTGTTCTGTCGATGAATCCATTTTTAATCATTTATTCTCTATCCCTAGCGGACACAAAAAAAATCCTTTGTTTTATTCAATTATTCAAATGCCTTTGTTTTATTCAGAATTATTCAATTATAGTACAATCTGTGCAAATAAGTATATTTGCATGCAAGGAAAGTGACTGAAATGTGATCCGAGCAGACATTTTTGCCCTGATATGGAACACATTCGGGTAATGCCCCCCATAACCTGGTTCTTCTCAGTGTGGGCTGCTTTGAATAAAACACTATCCTCTTCCCTCACCGATTTGCCTGCTGGATGTATATCTTGGCCAGTGATTGGACTGACCTGCCGTAAAAGTCCAGAAGCATGCAAACACAGGCAAATGTTTCTGGGCAGAAAGAGTGAAAAGATTGGCAGCATGAGGTAATCTCAGCGGAGTCACAGGCCGCTGGACACAGAACCCACAGGACAGGTAGTTCTGGAGAAATCATTCTCTCATATATACTATTACTAACATGGACATTTTTGTTTAGCCTATTAGGTATTGACAGGGTATCTGTTGATAAATATTGTTACTATAATTGCTCTAATTTTTGATTTTATTTGAAAGTCTTGGAAGTGGATTCATTTGATTCTGTACTGAATTCACTGACCATATCTACTTTACTATACTTTTTTTCACTTTATCTATTTCACATGGGATAGTGAGAAATGTCTTTCTGATTCCTTTGTATGTCTGGTACATGTGAAGAAATTGACAATAAAGCTGACTTTGACCTTGATACATGTAGTTAACGGATCCTATTTCTTTTTCTTTTAGTTTTTGTGCATTCCTACTATTCCTCCCTATAGTAATAACCTCTTCCTGTTCACGCTGACAGGAGAGCCGCCCGGAGGTAGAGACCAGCGAATCAACATGGAGTACACGTTCAGAGCGGTGACTCACAATCCCGGCCTCCTCATCTGGAGAATCGAGGTAACCTGATCTTTTGTTTGCACTAATTTGAAGGCATAAATGCTGTAGAACCTCTACCATCAGGAGAATAGATCAACCAACTCTCCACGTTTGAGCTCCGAGAAAAAATGAAAATCCCTTCCTCAAAAATGAGAAACTCAATATGAGGTTATGCTTTAAAAATAGAACACTAATCACAGATCTGTTTTTCTCTTCCGTAGAAAATGGAACTCGTGCTAGTCAACGAGAAATCGCATGGGAATTTCTATGAAGGTGACTGCTATATACTACTCTCTGTAAGTCATGGCTCCATCCCACACAATGGTGTCTTTGTATTTTTCATTTGCATATCATAGTACAATACATTGTTTTGTTCCAGATATTATCTGCTTAATTGAGATCAGATGGGTTCACGCATGGCCTCGTTCTCCTGGTCCATATAATAGAATAGAATAGAATAAATCTTAAATGATGAATGAAATCCAAGGTGGAAATTCTTCTTTGGCTCACCAAACACACAAGACAGATAAACATACAGACATATTATCTTAGAAATATAATGACATTTTCAGGATAAAAGAAAAGAATACATATGCTTCAATACATACAAATATATAAAAATAAAAGTAAAAATAGCATCTCAGTTTGAATGCCATGTTTCCTCCCACTCCCTGTCCGCAGACCCAGAAGTCCGGGGCCACGGCCAGGTACGACATCCACTACTGGATCGGCTCGGCCTCGTCCCAGGATGAGCAGGGGGCCGCCGTCATCTACACGGTCCAGCTGGACGACTTCCTGGGCTCCTCGCCCGTCCAGCACCGCGAGGTCCAGAACCACGAATCCGACGCCTTCAGGGGCTACTTCAAGAACGGGATCATGTGAGTCTGACAAGACAAGACAGAGAGAGCCTGGGATTATGGGCGCTCTCCTGTGAGAGTCCTGTCCAAGGCTTATGGGTCCTCTTCCATGAGAGTCCTGTCCAAGGCTTATGGGTCCTCTTCCATGAGAGTCCTGTCCAAGGCTGGGAGTATGGGTCCTCTTCCACGAGAGTCCTGTCCAAGGCTTATGGGCCCTCTTCCATGAGAGTCGTGACATGAGGAGAATGACAGTATCCATGGGCGGCATGTGGCTAAGGAGTTAGAGCGCATTGGCTAGTAACCGGAAGGTAGCCAGTTCGATCCCTGGCTCCTCCTAGCCAAGTGTCGAGGTGTCCCTGAGCCAAACCCCCCCACCCTGACTGCTCCCAACGAACTGGCTGTCGCCTTGCATGGTTGACTCCGCCGTCAGTGTGTGAATGGGTGTATGAATGGATGAATGTTAAGCAATATTGTCAGACGGAAGGAGAGGGAAGGCCGCTCTGAAAGTGCATGTTGTGTTCTCGTTGCAGCTGTAAGAAAGGCGGGGTGGCGTCAGGCATGAGACACACGGAGACCAACAGCTTCGACGTCGAGAGGCTTCTCCACGTGAAGGGACGGAAGAGAGTCATGGCCATGGAGGTAAGCAGCCCCATCAGTCGGCCCCTGCCCGGGGCCCTGAGGGAGCCGCCCGGGACCACGTGAGTTCAGCCGGTGCCTTCTGTTCCAGGTGGAGATGTCCTGGGAGAGCTTCAACCTGGGGGACGTGTTCCTGTTGGACGTGGGCAAGACCATCGTCCAGTGGAACGGGCCCCAGAGCAACAGACAGGAGAGGCTCAAGGCAAGTCTGGAGGACCTGTGGTCATAGACATCTTTTTCTCTTTATTTGCTTGCGAATGCAAAGAAACAAAGTTCTGCTAAAAGTGGGATCCAATCCAACGTTGACACCAGTATCCCATTTCATCATCTGTTAGAACGTTTCCCCTTTCTAAATAAACCGGCAGCTGGTGTTGTTCCCCATGGAATGGGGTCTCGTCTCCCCAGAAGAGAAACAAGAGATTCGGGGGTTATGTTAGCCTTATCGTTCCACGTCCAGAACAATTAATCCCATCTCCCAATGTTGTGGACAATTGGTTTAAGATGTTGAAGCGATTACCGTCAGGGACCCCGTTCTCTTCCTCATCAGGGGATGCTGCTGGCAAAAGACATCCGGGACCGCGAGAGGGGCGGCCGGACGGATATCCTGCTGGTGGACGGAGACGCGGAGGGCGGCGCCCCGGTGGGCATGGACCTGATGGAGGGCATCCTGGGGAAAAGGAGCTCCGAGCTGAAGGCCGGAGCTCCGGATGAGAAGGCTGACCAGGAGCAGAAGTCGAAGCTGGTCCTCTACAAGTAAGCTACTGTACCACCTCGCCGACGCCATACATGCTACAAGCCGTACAATACGGTGGTTCTTCAGAGTAGGCGTTCTTCTGTATTCATATCTACAGTGGGGCAAAAAAGTATTTAGTCAGCCACCAATTGTGCAAGTTCTCCCACTTAAAAAGACGAGAGAGGCCTGTAATTTTCATCATAGGTAAACTTCAGCTATGAGTGACAAAATGAAAAAAAATATCCAGAAAATCACTTTGTCTGATTTTTTAAGAATTTATTTGCAAATTATGGTGGAAAATAAGTTTTTGGTCACCTAAAAACCAGCAAGATTTCTGGCTGTCACAGACCTGTAACTTCTTCTTTAAGAGGCTCCTCTGTCCTCCACTTGTTACCTGTATTAATGGCACCTGTTTGAACTCCTTATCAGTATAAAAGACACCTGTCCACAACCTCAAACAGTCACACTCCAAACTCCACTATGACCAAGACCAAAGAGCTGTCAAAGGACACCAGAAACACAATTGTAGACCTGCACCAGGCTGGGAAGTCTGAATCTGCAATAGGTAAGCAATTGGTGTGAAGAAATCAACTGTGGGAGCAATTATTAGGAAATGGAATACATACAAGACCACTGATAATCTCCCTCGATCTGGGGCTCCATGCAAGATCTCACCCTGTGGGTCAAAATGATCACAAGAACGGTGAACAAAAATCCCAGAACCACACGGGGGGACCTAGTGAATGACCTCCAGAGAGCTGGGACCAAAGTAACAAAGGCTACCATCACTAACACACTACGCCGCCAGGGACTCAAATCCTGCAGTGCCAGACGTGTCCCCCTGCTAAAGCCAGTGCATGTCCGGGCCCGTTTGAAGTTTGCTAGAGAGCATTTGGATGATCCAGAACAGGATTGGGAGAATGTCATATGGTCAGATGAAACCAAAATAGAACTTTTTGGTAAAAACTGAACTCGTCGTGTTTGGAGGAGAAAGAATGCTGAGTTGCATCCAAAGAACACCATACCTACAGTGAAGCATGGGGGTGGAAACATCATGCTTTGGGGCTGTTTTTCTGCCAAGGGACCAGGACGTCTGATCCGTATGACGGAAAGAATGAATGGGGCCATGTATCGTGAGATTTTGAGTGAAAACCTCCTTCCATCAGCAAGGGCACTGAAGATGAAACGTGGCTGGGTCTTTCAGCATGACAATGACCCCAAACACACCGCCCGGGCAATGAAGGAGTGGCTTCGTAAGAAGCATTTCAAGGTCCTGGAGTGGCCTAGCCAGTCTCCAGATCTCAACCCCATAGAAAATCTTTGGAGAGAGTTGAAAGTCCGTGTGGCCCAAAAACATCACTGCTCTAGAGGAGATCTGCATGGAGGAATGGGCCAAAATACCAGCAGCAGTGTGTGAAAACCTTGTAAAGACTTACAGAAAACGTTTGACCTCTGTCATTGCCAACAAAGGGCATGTAACAAAGTATTGAGATGACCTTTGGTTATTGACCAAATACTTATTTTCCACCATAATTTGCAAATAAATTCTTTAAAAATCAGACAATATGATTTTCTAGATTTTTTTTTTTCATTTTGTCTCTCATAGCTGAGGTATACCTATGATGAAAATCACAGGCCTCTCTCATCTTTTTAAGTGGGAGAACTTGCACAATTGGAGGCTGACTAAATACTTTTTTGCCCCACTGTATATTTACATGTATGTTTATGGTCATCGTAGGGTTTCTGACGATGGCGGTAGCATGAAGGTCACAGAAGTCGCCGCCACGCCACTGGTCCAGGATCTGATGAATCATGAGGTGAGCTCAGGTGGCTCAGATCATATGAGGACATGGAGGCTCCTCCTCATCACATCGCATCTCCTCTTACGGATTCATCTGTTGTTCAGGACTGCTACATCGTTGACCAGGGAGGGTCCAAGATCTTCGTCTGGAAAGGGAAGAAGGCGAGCAAAGCAGAGAGGCAGGCGGCCATGTCCCGAGCTCTGGTGAGGAACACGTGCATCCTCTGACCGGCACATTGTCACACTTTAAGCTTTTTGTTGGGAGCACCTCCATCCTAATCCGAGTACCCTGCAGGAGTTTATCAAGTTGAAGGACTACCCCGCCCACACCAACGTGGAGACCGTCAACGACGGGGCGGAGTCTGCGCTCTTCAAGCAGCTCTTCCAGAGCTGGACGGTGAAGGACCAGACCCAGGGTTTGGGCCGGACTAACACCAGAGGGAAAGTCGGTACGTGCGTGGTTCTCCGTAGGTTCCCAACTTCAAACCAAACTGGTCAGGTCCCTACCTGTAGTATATTGGGCACACTAACATTAACTAGACTCACACAGACGTTACTCTATACTTATTTATTACCAAACCGGGAAATGTGGATCCCCCCTAAAACGTCCATACATCACCTGGCTAGCTCAGGATAGCTTGCGGTAGGTTTTTGTACACAGCGATGGCACTAATGCCCCTAGTGGTCGGATGTTAGTACCCAACTCTACAACAGTAACCATGCCGTGCCTCTACTCCAGCCTTCGTCACCCAGGAGACGTTTGACGCCACCCAGATGCACCTGATGCCCGAGGTGGCCGCCCAGCAGCGCATGGTGGACAACGGCAGTGGGGACGTCGAGGTATCGGGCAATTCCATAGCCTTCATTGTTTATTATGTGCTATTTTTGTATCCAGATTTGAATGCATGCCATAAGGTGTACGCTGTCAGCCAAGGAGCCCTGCAGTACCACGAGCATTGGTTTGGCGTCACGGGTGGGCCGCGTTACCCTGGTACCCCCGTCGTCTCCCGGAGGTCTTTCCAGTTCAATGATAGTTGTTGTGCGAGGGCTGGCTCTTGCCAGGCTGTATGGCTGAGTGGGAATCAAACCTCTAACCCTGGTGGTTTTGATGCCTTGCTCCGAACAACCCGTGTGTCCGTCTGTGGTGTGGCCAGGTCTGGCGCATCGAGGATCTGGAGCTGGTGGCCGTGGAGCCGGAGTGGCGAGGCTACTTCTTCGGAGGGGACTGCTACCTGATCCTGTACACCTACCTGGTGAACAGCAAGCAGCACTACATCCTCTACATGTGGCAGGTGGGGAGAGGCCTCCTTAAGCAGCCCCGTCAGTCGGTGCCCCTTAAGAGGCCTCCTTAAGGGGCACCGATTAAAGAAAAAAGGCAACCGCAACGCTTAAAAGACAACCGGCCGTTTAAAAGACAACCAGCTGTTTAAAAGACAACCGGGAGTTTGAAAGACAACTGGCCGTTTAAAAGACAACGTTACAGTTTAAAAGACAACCGGCACGTTTTAAAGACAACCGGCCGTTTAAACGACGACATCACAGTTTTAAACAGACCATTTAAAAGACAACCGGCCGTTTAAAAGACAACTGATCATTTAAAAGCCCACTGTCACCGTTTAAAAGACAATCAATTCTAGACAGTATTGAATAAGGTATATGTATCTGTCATGCTTCAGGGCCGGCATGCCACCACGGATGAGCTGGCTGCCTCAGCGTTCCAGGCCGTGGACCTCGACCAGAAGTACGGAGGAGAGCCGGTCCAGATCAGAGTGCCCATGGGCAAGGAGTCCAAGCACTTCATGTCAATATTCAAGGGCAGGATGGTCATCTTCGAGGTAGGCCTCATGTTCACTATATATGTCTATCTATCCACATAGATAGATAGACATATCCCTATATATATATATCACTATGGTGATGTGATTTGGATACAACCAAGATTATATACTACTACTACTACTATTACTACTACTACTACTAATATACAACCAAAAGTACTTCTACTGCTGCTACTACTGCTACAACTACAAATAATACAAATAATGACTGACTTCATCAAAATCATCATCATCTGCTCTGTCGCTATCATTTTTTATAAGCCATCACCATAAGCTATCATTTTTTATAATTAATATTTAACTATTGCTAATCTAGCAACTTTGTAATGTATAATGCTATTCATAAGGATGAAGCAGTGGTTATAAATACACCAGCCCTGCTCTGGGACCTGGAGGTGGGGCCCAGCCTGGGGGATGTTCCGGCCTCTGAGCCATTGATCTGCTGGAGCTGTATTTCCTTCTCATTTGCATCCTGCATTGGGAAGCAACCAAAGGCCTCTTTTATAAAAGCGACACCTTCTGGTGGTAAAATACAGATAAGATTACCGGACGGTGGTTATGGGCTCAATAAAGGCACCCATCATTAATGTTTCTATGTAGAGATAATAAATAGAGGCTTATCTAACGTGACTAGAGGTAAGTCCGGCTCCCAGGTGAGGTCAGTAGTAGTACTGACAAACGCTCCCCACAGCGAAGCCCCTCCGTCTAGACATGTCCAGTCCTGTCTCCGCAGGGGGGAACCTCTCGGACTGCTGGCAGCGACCCAGAGCCCCCGGTCCGGCTGTTCCAGGTGCGCGGCTCCGACCCGTCCTCCACCAAGGCCATCGAGGTGTCGGCGCTGGCCAGCTCGCTCAACTCCAACGACGTGTTCCTCCTGAAGAGCCAGTCGGGGATGTTCCTGTGGTGCGGAAAGGTGAGGCGACCGCACTGGTGGCACACCGGACCCATGACGCTTTGCAGCGTGCGGATCATTCCTGAGGGCCGGGGCGGTTAGCTCGACCGCACCCTCGCTTAGTTATTGTTCCACGTCGACGCAACGCAAGGGGGTTTACGGAGCCATTACGTCCTTAGGGACCCTCCTTCCGTCCACCGCAAGGGCCTGACGTGCCCCTCCCAAAAAATGTTAACCTTGCGTCGGGGCGACGAAGCAGCAGGGGCTGTGATAGGTCAGCTCCCTAAAACTGCGTCTGCGTGGACATTGCGCTGCGTCAACGCAGTACCATAAATGCAACACCGGTCTCTCCGCCAGGGCTCCAGCGGAGACGAGAGGAACATGGCCCGGCAGATGTCCACCGTGATCGGGAAGGACAGCGACTCTGAGCTGGTGGTGGAGGGGCAGGAGGCGGTGGAGTTCTGGAGCCTGCTCGGAGGGAAAGCCCCCTACGCCAGCGATAAAAGGCACCGACCAGAGACCGCTTCCAGAAGGAGCCTGAGCCAGATTCATCTTACACTGAAAACCCAGAGGAGCATCTTCATTATTAAACCTGCGTGCATGTGTGTGGTTGCTTGCGTGTGTGTGTGTGTGTGTGTGTGTGTGTGTGTGTGTGTGTGTGTGTGTGTGAATGTCTTTGCTTGCATGTGTGTGTACGCACACGGGGACATGTGGGCCCTCGCACTCTTGTTTGTGTGTGTGCACGTGTGCGCGTATCTGCATGTGTTTGTGTGTGTGCCTCTGTGTGTGCCATTGTGTGCATGTACGCGCGTGTGCATGTGTGCGTGCATGTGTGCGTGCATGTGCAAGTGTATGCATGTGTGTGTGTGGTTGTGTGTGTTTGTGTACGTGTGTGTGTGTGTGTGTGTGTGTGTGTGTGCCTCTATGTGCGTGTGTGCGCGTATGTGTGCGTGTGGGTGCGTGCAGATTGCAGCAACTGGTTCCGGACCACCCTGCCCGCCTGTTCGAGTGCTCCAACAAGACGGGCCGCTTCATGGTGGAGGAGATCTCCCAGTTCAACCAGGATGACCTGAGCACGGACGACGTCATGCTGCTGGACACCTGGGACCAGGTGGGCGGGGCTAGGGGCGCCGGCCCGGCAGGCTCAGAGGATCACCTAGGCCCCTGCGGTCCGCCTTTGGTTAACGGGGATGGAAACCAACGACCCTTCGGAGTGTCAGTCTAACCCATGAGCCTATCCTGCTGCTGCTATCCTGCCCGACGATAGTAACGTGTTTGAATAGAATAAGGTCTGATTAAACATCTGATCCCCGCGGTGCGGCACCTGTGTCTGTGTGCTCCCGGTCGCGGCAGGTCTTCATCTGGGTCGGCCAGGACGCCAACGAGACCGAGAAGAAGGAGGTCATCCCGACCAGCCGCGAGTTCCTGCGCACACACCCGGGCGGCAGAGACCCGGACACGCCCATCATCCTGATCAAACAGGGGTTCGAACCGCCCACCTTCACGGGCTGGTTCGCCGCCTGGGACCCCTTCAAGTGGAGCGTGAGTGGGACGTGCGCGCTTCCAAGCAAAGCCTTCGTGGGATATTTCCATTTGTGTTTGGATCGTTTTCCAATGCAAATCTGTTTCGCGGATCTGAATAACGATGCAAAGTAATGTCCTTATTAGGGAGGGAACTCCTACGAGGAGATGAGGAAGGAGCTGGGAGACTCGGCACCGATGCCCGTTCAGGTGCCAAGCAGCGTGAGTGTTCTCCTGCCGACCCGCGTCACAGGAGCGAAGGCTTGCAGAATGCAAAATGTCTGACGATCCATGGATTTAAATAACTCAATCTGAAGTCATTTCAATTTCATGGATGCTCATTCCAGGAGTGATTTTGGAAGTAATTTAAATCTTAAAATCATAAATTGGTAGAATCTTCCATACAATATAATATAAAAAATATTAACGTTATGTTGTTGTGAATTTATGAATTCTATGAATTTAAATGACTTCCAAAATCATTGAGAGATGCTCCTGGAAGTAGCAAACTAGTAAATTATGAATCCATTGAATTTATGATTCACTATTGTGATTAGACTATGAATGAACTAAGGGTTTGAGAAGTGGAGCTGGAGAGTCGACGGGTCTGTTTGAATTCCACACCCTCCACACCCACCCAGGTGGAGCAGAACGGTGGAGCAGAGGAGGCGGCGAACTACGACCCCCACCCAGCGGAGGAGCTGCTCCACAAGCAGAGCTCTGAGCTGCCTGAAGGGGTGGACCCTGCCCACAAGGAGGTGGGTGGACACACACACGCGCACGCACGCACACACACACACACACGCACGCACGCGCGCACACACACACACACACACCTTGATAGATTGAGCTTTCTATTGCTCTACCATATTCATAACACAACATAAGAGTTGGAGCAGTGGGTGGTGCTCTGCACTGGTGGAGGAGAACCAGTGCACTGATGGAGCAGAACCAGTGCACTGATGGAGCAGAACCAGTGCACAGCGCTGGAATGCTGCTCTCTCTCTCTCTCTCTCTCTCTCTCTCCACAGGATGGTCACGCATGTGTGAACATTCTGACAAATCTTTTCAATTGATTTCCAGAAGTACCTGTCGGACGCAGACTTCCAGGAAATCTTTCAGCTCTCCAAGGGGGAGTTCGTGGACCTTCCCGCCTGGAAGCGACTGAAGCTGAAGAAGGAGAAAGGGCTGTTCTGACCTCACCTCTCCTCACCGATGTAAACAGGACTTTGATACATAAAGTAAAAATTGTTATTACTTTCATATGATGTATTCATGTGTCTGATATGAAGGCATTATCACAGTTCATCGTTTGAATTTTATGCGTGAATTCAATGTTGTAAGTTACATTCAGGTAGTAGGTTAGGTGTGCTTAATATAGATATACAATAGCTAGTTTTTAGATCTGTTTTATTCCAGGTTATATGCTTGTCATCGCCAGTATGCATGTCAGTAAGAGAGTATGCATGCCAGTATGCATGTGCTGACAATGGTTAAATTTGTTTGCAACAGTTTCAACATTTCTGGAATGAAGTGATCCCGTGAATAAACACAGATATTGTTTGAGAATGCTTTATTTAGATTGTTTTGTAATGTTTTATATTTTAAGCCTACATGTTTTTATCAAATGTTACCAGAACATATATATATACACATATAGATTCGCACATTCTACACGTTCTTAGTTTCTGTACTCTGTACTCGGATAACATGCAACAACCTTCTTAAAGACAAATGTAAAATGGAACTAACTTACCAACTTCCTGATTCTGCTTCATGGGCTGATTATGGTTCTGCGTCGACGCAACACAATCACCCCACAGACGCTTCGACACAGTAGTGAACCTGTTTTGGTTCTGTGTCGGGTTTAAGTGAGTGGACCAACCACAGCCCTTGCTGCTGCGTCGCCTCAACATTTTACGGCGGCCGCAAGGAAGGTCCGCAAGGATGTTATGGGTCCGTAAACCCCCTTGCTTCGACGTGGAACCATTACTAAGCTTTCACACAATAACCTTCTTAAAAACGATTGTAGTGACAGCAAGTTCATTTTATTTCTTCATTTTCAGAAACCAGAGATATGAGTGATGTGTCGAGGCTATTTGTGCGTCCATGAACCATGGAAATAAGTAGCACTGGCAGGTGGCAGAATAACATATTTTGGTTATGTGAGTGGAAACCAGAGCACATGTTAGTAGATTACATTTAGTTTACATATAATGCTAAAGCTAATTTAGTAAAACACAAAGAAAATTACAAATGTTCACCACTCAAGAAATCTCCCTTATGAGGATGATAATCCCTCTTAACAGTTTTTTACATTATGGGCAAGAAATTCTTCATCAAAATATAATTTAAAGGCAAGTTGTTGTAAAGACGCGCTTAACAACTTAACAAAGTACATCCCTTATCGTCAAAGATAAACTACTACTTGTTGATCCATGCATCAAATATCTGCAAGGGGTGATCAAAAAACGAAGCCCTAAATATGCTTGAAGGTAAATTTGTTAAGTGTACAAAATGAGGGAGAAACTACAAACATACAAAAGGAGGAAAAACGATCCGACATTATTAAGTTCACTGTGCTTTAAGCTCAAAGGTTAACAACATGTTACTGAAGCCATTGAATAAAAATCATCCGTCAACAAGCGATTACCAGCAATGACAACATAGAAAAGGTTTCCTCGGACAGACGGGAAAGATTTACTAGACCCACCACTAAATGGTTTAACTTTTGGTACAAGTACAAAAAAATGGCATTGGATCAGTTTTACTGCAGAAGTTGTGCAAACATAACCATGCAACTGAGTTAGAGCCTACTATAGGCTAAGGGTTCGAACTCTGAGCCTTACAGAACTATCAGGGGAATGTCGTTTACGCTGCAAAAACAGATTCTGCAGAAACTTCACTAAGCGGGCCACTTTGGCAAATTTATTTTTTCTTATCAAAACTAAACTAAGATCGGTCCTCGTTGAAAAGAAAATCTCATCTTTCAACCAGAAGATAAATATATCTTTGATAGTCGTATAGTTGGCAGGTAACAGCGTCCTACGTGATTTACCCACTGGCAACAATTACAGTGTGCAAACTGAACAGGACATACAGCGGCCTCTTAACATACAGTATTTAGAGATTTAAGATTGTCCAGGTGATATGATATGTCTCCCATTTAAAACTACTAGACAGCCCAGTGGATAAACAGCATTCTCTACGAACAGTGTAGCTTATTGCCAACATGCTATAAAACATTTACCAAAAACCCAAATTAAAAAGATCCCTGTTCACCGTTGATAAGACAGAACGTTTCTTTCGACTCCTCCTTCCCTCAGTGCCCTTCATTTGGCACACAGAGCAGAAGCCAAACGGACTAAGAAGTGTCTCCAGATTGGAGGGAGAGTGTGTCCCCACCCGTTACGGTTGGAATGCACAGAGTTCAGATAAACAGTAAGAGCATCGGTGTGGCCTTCGTCCACTGCGACCAAAGAAAGGCAAGATAAAGACGACAGAGAACCGAAGGCCGGAACCCTCCAGCTCCTCCCTGCCCTGACCTTCTCCCTTCCTGAGGACGTTACGTTGGGAACCCAGAGAAGAGGGGGGGGGGGGGGGGGCAGTGGGGGGCCCTCAGAACCTCCAGAAGACAACCAGGGCCCGTCTGGAAACACACACACGTTAAGGCTTAAGACAGAACGCAGGAGTTGTCCGGGTCCTGGTGCTTGGGGTCCCTGGGGTCTGTCCCGCCCCCCCTCTGCTCCTCCCCCCCGTCCAGCTCGTCGTCGTCGTCGTCGTCGTCGTCCCCGGGCCCCGGGAAGGCCTGGGGGTCCAGGTCGGGGGTGTCAGCCGAGGCGTCCTCGTAGGCTCCCAGGCTGTCCGTGTCGTTGTTCCTCTCGTCGTCCTCCTCCAGCCGCCAGCCGTCCGGCCGACCCAGCACCCCCTCGGGGGGGCGTGGGTCCACCAGCGCCAGGGTGCTCACCTTGGACAGGGTGATGTCCGCCAGCTTCTGGAGAGGACTGGCCCAGGGCTCCTCCGAGGGCCCCTGGCCGGACTCTGAGGCGGTGGCCCCCCAGGGCCCAGCACTGCTGGGTGGTGGGGCCTGGGTGCTGGGTGCCTGGTCCAGGGTGATGGGTGCCTCCTGGTCCAGGGTGATGGGTGCCTGGTCCACGGTGATGGGTGCCTCCTGGTCCAGGGTGATGGGTGCCTGGTCCACGGTGATGGGTGCCTCCTGGTCCAGGGTGCTGTAGGACTTTGCCTCCTCCAGAATGAGCGCGTGTTTCTGAAGGGTAGCTAGGGCGTCCCTCTCCTGTAGAAAGACATTGGATTTGAATCAGAAACCCGTCGGCGTGGGAGCTTAGCATACATGACCTTATTTTCGCACGAGGCAACAACAATGGCCGACACCATCAACGTGGACCTACATCAGAAAGGAGGCACATACGACCTTAAAGACGCATTTGTCATCTCTCACACTACTCTTCTGATCGCCAACATAGTAATCTATGCCATTTTAACAACGTTACTGAAACACTGGCCCTTTAAGAGGACTCCAGCTGAAACAAGGGGTTCACTGGCCCTTTAAGAGGACTCCAGCTGAAACAGGGGGTTCACTGGCCCTTTAAGAGGACTCCAGCTGAAACAAAGGGTTCACTGGCCCTTTAAGAGGACTCCAGCTGAAACAGGGGGTTCACTGGCCCTTTAAGAGGACTCCAGCTGAAACAAAGGGTTCACTGGCCCTTTAAGAGGACTCCAGCTGAAACAAGGGGTTCACTGGCCCTTTAAGAGGACTCCAGCTGGAACAAGGGGTTCACTGGCCCTTTAAGAGGACTCCAGCTGAAACAGGGGGTTCACTGGCCCTTTAAGAGGACTCCAGCTGAAACAAGGGGTTCACTGGCCCTTTAAGAGGACTCCAGCTGAAACAAGGGGTTCACTGGCCCTTTAAGAGGACTCCAGCTGAAACAGGGGGTTCACTGGCCCTTTAAGAGGACTCCAGCTGAAACAGGGGGTTCACTGGCCCTTTAAGAGGACTCCAGCTGAAACAAGGGGTTCACTGGCCCTTTAAGAGGACTCCAGCTGGAACAAGGGGTTCACTGGCCCTTTAAGAGGACTCCAGCTGAAACAGGGGGTTCACTGGCCCTTTAAGAGGACTCCAGCTGAAACAAGGGGTTCACTGGCCCTTTAAGAGGACTCCAGCTGAAACAAGGGGTTCACTGGCCCTTTAAGAGGACTCCAGCTGAAACAGGGGGTTCACTGGCCCTTTAAGAGGACTCCAGCTGAAACAGGGGGTTCACTGGCCCTTTAAGAGGACTCCAGCTGAAACAAAGGGTTCACTGGGTCTTTATAGATGAACACCATTCATCATTATAACATTATTACGACCCCATGTCTCCAGGTCTAACCTAAGAAACATAATAAGAAATAACACCTTTAATAAGACTACAGCGACCAAAGTGTCCACTAGAGGGCCCACCGAGCAGTCTTCAACAGGGGCACGTTTTCACTTCCTCAATGCCAACAACGACCACATACATACAAATTTCTCTGCTGAGATGAATAAAGTATATCTTATACTAATACGCACACACGGTACCCGTCCCACTGTAGTACCCAGTGGTACGGTGCCGTGTACAGAGATGCCTTTTATAGGCAGGAGTCCTGGAAACCCTTTAAATACATAACAACCGTGTGTTTGTTTACACAGCCCAGTGTTGCTGTCGACAACACACACGCCCAGGTTCCCCCCTCCTCTCTCGCGCTCTCTCGCTCTCTCGCTCTCTCTCTCTCTCTCGGAGGCACCTCTCTGGTCACCAGAGCTGTTACACAACCCCTGGCATGCTGTAACAAGCCATTAGTCAGCCTTCTATGTTCAGAAATACAGGGAGCCAGTGCCTCCCTCTGTGTGATGTAACATTCACCTCTCTCTCTCTCTCTCTCTCTCTCTCTCTCTCTCTCTCTCTCTCTCTCTCTCTCTCTCTCTCTCTCTCTCTCCAACCCCCTCCCCTACCCCCCTCTCCCTGCCTCCTCCCTCCCTCCCTCTCCTCCCCCCCCTCTCTCTCTCTCTCTCTCTCTCTCTCTCTCCCTCTCTCTCTCTCTCCTCACTCCCTCCCTCCCTCTCCTCCCCCCTCTCTCTCTCTCTCTCTCTCCCTCTCTCCCTCCTCCCCCTCTCTCTCTCTCCTCCCCCCTCCCCCCTCCTCACCTCGTTCAGTCGCTCCACTTCACTCATCAGTGCTCTGACTTTATCCTCCAGCGTCCTGTTGGTCATCCTCTCCAGCTCCGCTTCCTGGACATGAATCACAAAACACTCATTTTCACCTACGCAACACGTTGACAGAGAGAAAGAGAGAGGGAATTGAACTTGATATTTGGACCTCAATTGTCACCTGCTTTGACTGTGTTATTATCCGTTTCCCGTACCATTGAAGCTTTCTTGAATTGGATTGGAATGCGAGTGAGACAGATTGAGCCTTATTTCAAGACCACAGGCAAGGAAGCAATCAACAAGGAACCAGCGTGTTCTGCTATCTGTTATCGCCTCTCATGCCTCCTTCGTCCTTCGTCCGGCACCCAGCGGTGCCCTTAGCGGCTGTTGTTGCTGTTTTCACAGATCGCTGCTGCTGATTGCTGCTGGCACCAGATTAGCGGTTGTTTACATGTTTTGTTGGCCCATTGCCCCGACTAATTCATCAGTCCGTCTGTTTTAGTGTGACTGTGACTGAATGCCTGGTCTGTTGCGATGACTGTGAGTGGATCTGTGCGGTTACTATGATGGCCAGAACCCCATCACCATGGATCATTTTTTTTATTTTGACACCCATCGCCCTCCTCACCATCATCACGTGGAAGGAGGGATCCCCCCCCTCAGGATTGGGGGGGTGGGGGGTGTAATGTCAACATAGGGCCTTTTTAGTCTTTCGAGACTAACTGTGATTAAGGGCTACATTAAAGAGACAGAGACAGAGACAGAGAGAGAGAGAGAGAGAGAGAGAGAAACTAGGGGACATCTGAATTACCACATCTGAATTGAAAAGTGGTTCGAATACTTTGTTCAGCACCAACTCATCACAACAACAGGGCCAAGACTCGGAACACCAGTAATTTGTTAACAAACCGCATACACAAAACCACTGGTTAACTCACCAGACAACAAACCACTGAACCAGAGCCTTCTCCTCTCTAAGGACGCCTCTCATTACTTCATTTGGCACCAAGGGGTGCCCTTAGCTGCTGTTACTGGTTTCAGAGATTGCTGCTGCTGATTGTCCCCAGATTAGCGGTTGCCTACATGTTTGTGTCTGGTTGACACCCGGCACAAAACCACTGGTTAACTAACGGGACACAAAACCACTGGTTAACTAACGGGACACAAAACCACTGGTTAACACACCAGACATAAACCCACTGGGACACAACACCAACCCACTGGGACACAACACCAACCCACCGGGACACAACACCAACCCACCGGGACACAACACCAACCCACTGGGAAAATAACAACCTGACACCTGGTCAGGTGATCTGACGGGGGTCAGTGAGAGATCTAAGTGACCCGTGTGTGCGTGTGAGGCCATGGGGGTCAGGCCATGGGGGTGGGGCCATGCGGGGTCAGGCCATGGGGGGTGGCTCACCGTGCGGGCCTGGCCGGCCTCCCTGTGGGCCTCGGCCAGCAGCTCCTCCACGCTCTCCAGGGAGTCCTGCAGCACGTCCACCTGGAACAGCAGCGCCTCCCGCTCCAGCTCCAGGCCCCGCAGCTCCTGCACCACCTCCTCGTAGCTGGCCTGCAGCTCCATCTGGAGCACACACACACACACACACAGGGAGGAGACACACACACACACGCACACACACAGGGAGGAGACACACACACACACACGAGCAGACAGACACAGATTACATCAGTGTGTGTCTGGATGGGTCTTCATGGCTTCCCCCAGACCGGTTTGGGTGGGTGAGTCAATCGGCTCCATCATTAGACTTCTTCTCTCTCGGTGAAAGATCAACAGGGCGGACAGGCTGTTATGGTTTATCCACTTCCTTGAGTCTTGATTACAGAAAGCCCTTGCAATAGATTCCACTTGAATAACAAGCCACAAGACACAATCTAAGCACGTAGCTCGTCACATGTGTCAGTAGGAAGAAAACGATCAAGGACTTCTGCGAATCGTGACTGCAGCAGCAGTCTCTACTGCAGGCGTGGTGTGTAGGTGAGGGCTACCTACCACGTCAGGCAGGGTCTTGAAAATGTCCTGATCACACTGCTGGGAGCACAACACAGACAGAAAAACACAAATCAAAGCTAAATAGTGGTGTATATTTAAAACGTTTCAGCCAGCAGCAGTCTCCTCCTACCAGACTTCCACTCTTCCTCTTCAGAGTTCCGCTTCGGCTGTCGCTGCGGGCGAGCCGCCGGGATGGGGTCTCCGTCTGACCGGGGGGGGCAATAACATGACGATCGATTAGTGGAGTGAAACGTGATCTGGGCCTAAAATCGATCACCAACAACTTCTGTTTACGGTATCATAGCTGTCCCCGTTCCTATCCTAGACGCACTTGGGGTCAGGTCTTTGACCTGCCCGCCAGTGGGGGCTTTAGGAACGGGTTTAAATGAACAAACCTGAGGTTCAACTTAAAGACGCAAGCGAACAGAAGCAGTAAGCAGCGTTAGTGAGTCTGTTGTTAAAAGACGAGACAAGTCCTGAAGGATCGGCTCACCTCCGAGATGATGATGCGCAGGGACTCGTCCTCGCTCATCCCCCGGGCAAGAGTCCTCTTGCTGGGGGACCCGTGTCGGTCCGCGAGCCCGGACTGCATTTTAAACGCTCTCAAAATGCTCAAGATATATCCGAAAAGAGAGAGCAGCTTATCAACCAACGCTTGTTTGCTTGTTTGGTAAAAATCGACGAGGATGACGACAACGATGATGACACGACTACGCCCCGGCCGTCGTCTACGGAAAGCCGACCGCTCAAACTCAAACTCAAATTAACTTTATTCATTTTATTCTACAATGTAGGAATGGGCCAATTATTGTATGGAATTATTTTACGTGTGATATATGATAATTAAAATACTCGTAAATATCGTATTCATTCATGGTCGCAAAACGCGCACGACTGCAACGCTGTGTTCTTCCACTAGAGGGAAGCAGAGGGTCGCGGCGCCTCCCGGCTTCTGCAGCACATCACAAAGGTCGGGAGAGCGCAAGTGACCGTCGGAAGAGATGTTTTTTAAACACCCCGCCGACTTCATGCTGCACACTTGAAAGTTTGGAAAGTGGCGTCCGCCTCTGTGCACCTAACACGTGCCGTGTCTGTCTTATGTAATAGGAGTCAGTAAATAACACATTCCCAGCACAGTGAAGAGCAGACAGGCTATAGCTGCCTCCTCATTCACAAACCATGCTCTTCTATCCTAGACTGACCGTGTGCTTGTTGCTGGTGCCCAGGTGCTTGTACCAGGCGTGCGGTCTGACTTTGGGACCGGTGTTTAATCCGTAGACCTATGGGTGTATAAATCAAACCCGCGACATAAGCCTTTCGGCGGTTCCAGTGTCAAGGACTAACTCTTAAAATGTGTTAGTGTCAACCAATCCAAAAATAACTCACAATCAGGCTCTTCAAAGGATGTCCAAAATGCAATAACAATGTGAATCAAATTGTAGATCAACATAATGTGATGTTATCTTACTGAAGAGATCAAAACAATTTGCTTTGTATCGAAGGATAAAAGGATGTGCAATGAATACTTTTACTACTCATTACTCATTACTCATGATTATATTTTTCATGGCACTTGCTCAGTTATCAGAATGATGTTTAGGTTCCGGATGGCAGTAGAAGTCATTAAAGCTTTGATCAGAGTTCTGTCAAAATGTTCCAGGAGGCAATGGTCAGAAGGTAGGTCCTATGGCTCTAGGGTAGGCCTAGCCACCGTCAGTAGGCCATGCCACTGTCAGTAGGTAGGCTTAAGAGTAGGCCTAGCTACTGTCAGTATGTAGGCTCTTGGTAGGCCTAGCCACTGTCAGTAGGTAGGCTTAAGAGTAGGCCTAGCTACTGTCAGTAGGTAGGCTCTTGGTAGGCCTTGCCACTGTCAGTAGGTAGGCTCTTGGTAGGCCTAGCCACTGTCAGTAGGTAGGCTTTAGGGTAGGCCTTGCCACTGTTAGTAGGTAGGCTCTTGGTAGGCCTAGCCACTGTCAGTAGGTAGGCTTTAGGGTAGGCCTAGCTACTGTCAGTAGGTAGGCTCTTGGTAGGCCTAGCCACAGTCAGTAGGTAGGCTTAAGGGTAGGCCTAGCTACTGTCAGTAGGTAGGCTCTTGGTAGGTCTAGCCAGTGTCAGTAGGTAGGCTTTAGGGTAGGCCTAGCTACGGTCAGTAGGTAGGTCCTTTGATCTGGGTAGACCTAGCTACTGTCAGTACGTAGGCCCTGTGTAGGCCTAGCCACTGTCAGTAGGTCGACCTGTTGGCTCTCGGTAGGCCTACTACTGTCAGTAGGCCTAGCTACTGAGAGTAGGTAGGATCATATGGCTCTCGGTAGGCCTAGCTAGTGTCAGTAGGTAGGTCCTATATCTCTGGGTAGGCCTACTGTCAGTAGGTAGACTCAAGGGTAGGCCTAGCCACTGTCTGTAGGTAGGCTCTGTGGCTCTCGGTAGACCTAGCCACTGTCAGTAGGTAGGCTTTGGGTAGAGCTAGCTACTATCAGTAGGTAGGCCCTAGGGAGGCCTAGCTATGATCAGTAGGTAGGTCCTATGATCTGGGTAGGCCTAGCTAAGGTCAGTAGGTAGATCCTATGATCTGGGTAGGCCTAGCTATGATCAGTAGGTGGGTCCTATGATCTGGGAAGCCTAGCTATGATCAGTAGGTGGGTCCTATGATCTGGGTAGGCCTAGCTATGATCAGTAGGTGGGTCCTATGATCTGGGTAGGCCTAGCTATGATCAGTAGGTGGGTCCTATGATCTGAGTAGGCCTAGCTATGGTCAGTAGGTAGGTCTTATGATCTGGGTAGGCCTAGCTAAGGTCAGTAGCTAGGTAGGCTACTATGATCTTGGTAGGCCTAGCTACAGTCAGTAGGTAGGTCCTATGATCTGGGTAGGCCTAGCTACTGTCAGTAGTTAGGTCCTATGATCTGGGTAAGCCTAGCTATGGTTTGTAGGCAGCCTAAGTAGGACTAGCCGCTGTCCAGCTGGTTCCCAGTCACGTCGCTCCAGCCGAGAACATGCATGAGAAAATTGGTCATTAGACCACGCCCACCAATACCCTCTTCTCATCTGATTGGCGCAGAGAAGTCTTGGCCCCGCGACCATTTTGAACACGTTCTGAACCAATGGGGAGCCGGTGGGCGGAACACTTGCGCTCTCCTTTCTTATATATAACTCCTCACTCAATGCAATGCTGCTGAAATGATGGGGTTGTGCTTAAAATGAACTTATTAAACCTACAGGGACTTGTCTGGTAAATATTCAATGGACATTGGAATACATTCGATTGATTTGATAGAAAAATATTACTCCGGAAAATATATATATTTAAAACGGTAGGAAGGCAACGAGCTTAATTTTAATTCACCATAATGACCAGGCTGAATTAGCCGATTAATTAATCAAAAGCTGATTTTTTATTGTCACAGTAATGCAAAAACAGAATTAATGATTCAGTATGTCCTTATAGTCGGGTGGATCTGTAACCTGCTGGAACTATTCTGACCCTTTTCTCATGAGAAGTTAAGACCAAAAGTACACTTCTACCAAGTTGTCGATTAATTGATCCGCCAATTAAAACGTCATGGAGTAATTACAGAACGACTTCTCCAGATAGCGCGGAGTTCATAGTTCAGGAACGTCAGGAGGGCAGGCTGGGTCCTCCAGTCCCCCGTCCCGGGTTTTAATCCCGGGTCCACACTGTAGAGGATCAGTCCTAGGGGCTTCACCTTCCATCGCTCCATCCCTCTGGATTTGGTGACAGACCTAAAAGCCTTTTGTTGCAATCTTAGCCAATGGAGACGGATGACGACACCGGGCAGTGCAGATATATAAAGCGCCCTTATTGACCGCACTTGCACATTTCTCACTTCTGAACACTCACACCTCCGTGGACTCACTGGTGTTGAACCGGGAACCACAACAACCAGTACATGTGCGCTGGGTACACGTCCACGAGGAACACTTATCTCCCACTTTCCCTCTGAACTGCCTTGACGCGCTGAAGGCTGAAACGCACTTTTCTTTTCGTGTTCATTTGTCGCCGAAAGCGCCGCGCAGTCCGGGAAGGGCGACCGGCGGGGACCAGCTCCTCATCCTCCTCCTCCTCCTCCACCACCTCCTCCCCGAATGCTCGTCTTGAGGCCGGTCTAGCGGAGACCCAGAAGGCTCGCGAGGACAGCACGACACCCCCGCCGCGTAAAGTTGCATCGCGGGCACCGAGCGGTTCGTCATGCCGAGCTCCTCCACCCTCCTCCTGTGCCTGACGGTGCTGCTCTCCCCGGGACTGTCCGGCAGCGACCCGCCCCACCTCCCGCTGCTGCCGGCCGGCGAGGCGCCCACGGACCCCGGGCTGTCACTGCTGGACGAGGACGCGGGCTCCCACGAGTGTTCCGCGTGCGTGTGGCGGGAACAAAGCAAAGTGTTGCGGCTGGAGACCATCAAGTCGCAGATCCTCAGCAAGCTGCGGCTGAAGCACGCGCCCAACATCAGCCGCGAGGTGGTGAACCAGCTGCTGCCCAAGGCGCCGCCGCTTCAGCAGCTGCTGGACCATCACGACTTCCAGGGCGACGCGTCGTCCCAGGACGAGTTCATGGAGGAGGACGAGTACCACGCCACCACGGAGTCCGTCATCACCATGGCCTCGGAGCGTGAGTAGACCCAGTGATGGGAAGGTGAACGAGGGAGGACGCAGGGTACATGTCACCGGGAACCACCGGCGGTCGCTGCTTGCGGAGGGGTGAACCCGGGACCTCTTGTGGAGGGGTGAACCCGGGTCTAGAGGGGTGATCCTTTGTGGAGGGGTGGACCTGGGTCGGCTGGTGGAGGGCTGAACCCAGTACCTCTTGTGGAGGGGTAAACCCTTGTGGAGGGGTGAACCCGGGACCTCTTGTGGAGGGGTGAACGCTTGTGGAGGGGTGAACCCGGGACCTCTTGTGGAGGGGTGAACCCAGTACCTCTTGTGGAGGGGTGAACCCAGTACCTCTTGTGGAGGGGTGAACCCGGGACCTCTTGTGGAGGGGTGAACCTTGGTCTGCTGGTGAAGGGGTGAGCCCGGCTCTGAGGGTGGAGGAGTGAGCCCGGCTCTGAGGGTGGAGGGGTGAGCCCGGGTCTGTCCCCGAGCTCGGGGCACCTGGAGTCTGAACCAGCTTTATGTCAGCTGCTGGCCACGCCTGTCAAACTATAGATCCTGTTTGAACTTGATAATCAATAATAGATAGCGTGATGGGGTCATTGGGGTCTGTGGACTCAAGACGAGTCCGCCCTGGACCTGAGGCGTGTGAGCGCCGCTGAGGCCCCTCTGTTGTGGTTCTGCCTTACAGTTCTGGGCTCTCGCTCTTGACTCGTCAACACCCAACAACACCAGGCGGTCTGCGGGGAGCTTGCCCCAAACATTCACTCAAAGTCCTCAGAAGTCCAGATGTGACTTCAGCAGAGCCTGTCCCCTCCTGTGCTCATGTGTTCATGTCCTCATGTCTTCATGTCCTCATGTGCTCGATTCCTCATGTCCTCGTGTCCTCATGCTCACATCTGAAGGCTCTCCTGAGTTTTGAGTTTTAGATTCACTTGCGCTGTTTGTGTCTTATTGTGACCTGGAGAGCAGGAAGGGGGACGTCAGAAAGCCCGTCATCGATAGAGAAAATCTGGCACTGGATTTAGTAGGCTGGATCCTGGATCCTGGATCCAGTAGGCTTTCTGTTTCCCAGCGCTTTAATTACCGCAATCATGCGCCTTCCATGTCGTGTGATTCGGCCAGACGCACGCACACACCCACACGCGCACGCGCGCACGCGCGCGCACGCACGTACACACGCACACTGCGCAGCTCTCAAAGACATCTCACAAAATTGCTGTTGAACCCTGGCAGCTGTGCTCTATCGCTCTTTTATATGGGGCTCTACCGGACTCCCTGCTGTTCATCGCAGTGAGAAAAAG
>NC_136945.1:19257751-19277751 GCF_949987615.1 Pollachius pollachius | reverse complement strand
CCTCTCACAGCCTCTCACAGCCTCTCATGCGGCCTCTCATATGGCCTCTCACAGCCTCTCATGCGGCCTCTCATACGGGCTCTCATACGGCCTCTCACAGCCTCCCATGCGGCCTCTCATACGGCCTCTCATACGGCCTCTCACAGCCTCTCATGCGGCCTCTCATACGGCCTCTCACAGCCTCTCATGCGGCCTCTCATACGGCCTCTCACAGCCTCTCATACGGCCTCTCACAGCCTCTCATACGGCCTCTCACAGCCTCTCATACGGCCTCTCATGCGGCCTCTCACAGCCTCTCATACGGCCTCTCACAGCCTCTCATGTGGCCTCATAAGGCCTCTCATACGGCCTCTCACAGCCTCTCATGTGGCCTCTCATACGGCCTCTCACAGCCTCTCATGCGGCCTCTCATACGGCCTCTCACAGCCTCTCACGCGGCCTCTCACGCGGCCTCTCATACGGCCTCTCACAGCCTCTCATACGGCCACTCACAGCCTCTCACGCGGCCTCTCATACGGCCTCTCACAGCCTCTCATACGGCCTCTCAGCCTCTCACAGCCTCTCACAGCCTCTCACAGCCCCTCATACAGCCCCTCATACAGCCTCTCACAGCCTCTCACGCGGCCCCTCATACGGCCTCTCACAGCCTCTCACAGCCCCTCATACGGCCTCTCACAGCCTCTCACAGCCCCTCATACGGCCTCTCACAGCCTCTCATGCGGCCTCTCATACAGCCTCTCATACGGCCTCTCACAGCCTCTCATGCGGCCTCTCATACGGCCTCTCTTGAGCTCCTCCTGGAGGGAGGCAGGGAGGCACAGAGACAGTACAGTAGGCTGCTTGTGTCAGCCCCCAAACGAGGCATTATTCAGAAGGCATGAAGACTGCGTGCTGGGGCCCGGTCCCTCAACGTGGGGCCGGAGCCGGCCGGGCTGGAGGCTAGAGGGGAGGGGTGGGGGGGAGGTGGAGGAGTCGGGGGTGGTGGTAGAGCTGGTGCTGTTGGTGTTGGAGGTTGAGGGATATGGTGGTGGTGGTTGTGAAGGTGTTGGTGTTGGAGATGGTGGTGGTGGAGGTGATGTGGGGTGGGGGTGGTGGAGGTGTTGTTGGTGGTGGAGGAGGTGGTGGTGGTGGTGGTGTTGTTGGTGGTGGTGGAGGAGGTGGTGGTGGTGGTGGTGTTGTTGGTGGTGGTGGAGGAGGTGGTGGTGGTGGTGGTGTTGTTGGTGGTGGTGGAGGAGGTGGTGGTGGTGGTGGTGTTGTTGGTGGTGGTGGAGGAGGTGGTGGTGGTGGTGGTGTTGTTGGTGGTGGTGGAGGAGGTGGTGGTGGTGGAGGTGTTGTTGGTGGTGGTGGAGGTGGACTTGGTGGCTGTGGAGGAGGTGGTGGTGGTGGTGGTGTTGTTGGTGGTGGTGGAGGTGGTGGTGGTGGTGGTGTTGTTGTTGGTGGTGGAGGAGGTGGTGGTGGTGGTGGTGTTGTTGGTGGTGATGGAGGAGGTGGTGGTGGTGGTGGTGTTGTTGGTGTTGGTGGAGGAGGTGGTGGTGGTGGTGGTGTTGTTGGTGGTGGTGGAGGAGGTGGTGGTGGTGGAGGTGTTGTTGGTGGTGGTGGAGGTGGACTTGGTGGCTGTGGAGGAGGTGGTGGTGGTGGTGGTGTTGTTGGTGGTGGTGGAGGTGGTGGTGGTGGTGGTGTTGTTGTTGGTGGTGGAGGAGGTGGTGGTGGTGGTGGTGTTGTTGGTGGTGGTGGAGGAGGTGGTGGTGGTGGTGGTGTTGTTGGTGGTGGTGGAGGAGGTGGTGGTGGTGGTGGTGTTGTTGGTGGTGGTGGAGGAGGTGGTGGTGGTGGTGGTGTTGTTGGTGGTGGTGGAGGAGGTGGTGGTGGTGGTGGTGTTGTTGGTGGTGGTGGAGGAGGTGGTGGTGGTGGAGGTGTTGTTGGTGGTGGTGGAGGTGGACTTGGTGGCTGTGGAGGAGGTGGTGGTGGTGGTGTTGTTGGTGGTGGTGGAGGTGGACTTGGTGGCTGTGGAGGTGGTGGTGGTGGTGGTGGTGGAGGTGTAGGGCTGGTTGGAGGGGAATGACTGTGGGTCCACAGGGAGCAGCGAGTGCAGTCCTGTCCTAAAGGGACAGAAATCATTAAGAGGTTTTATAGCCACAATTAAAAAAGACCCGAAACAGATGTTATGTTTCACTAATAAAGGACATAATTACTTCACACCAGTAATTAAGCCCTGTGTAGGAACATGAGGGAGCTGTGTGTGTGTGCCTGTGTGTGCTTCTGTGCTGGTGTGTGCCTGTGTTGGTGTGGTTGTGTGTGTGTGTGCCTGTGTTAGAGTCCATTATATAAGCAAAGAAAATGCAGCATTGGCATAATACAGGTTCATGCAGGTTCATAATGCAGGTTCACACAGGTTCATAATGCAGGTTCATAATGGTGGTTTATAGTTCATAATACAGGTTCATGCAGGTTCATAATGGTGGTTTATAGTTCATAATACAGGTTCATGCAGGTTCATAATGCAGGTTCACACAGGTTCATAATGGTGGTTTATAGTTCATAATGCAGGTTCATAATGCAGCTTTATGGTTCATAATGCAGCTTTATGGTTCATAATGAAGGTTCATAATGCAGCTTTATTGTTTATAATTCAGGTTCATACAGGTTCATAATGCAGCTTTATTGTTTATAATTCAGGTTCATACAGGTTCATAATGCAGCTTTATGGTTCATACTGCAGGTTCCCCTGGGCTGAGCTCTGTGAAGATGCTCAGTTAACGGGGGGATAACCTACTGATTATCCACATGAAAATTTAATTAGCTGGCTTTCCTATAGGGATGGGATCCGCAATCTGCCGTATAAATCACCTGTGGTTGCAGTTTTCCTCCGCCTGGTACCTCCGTAACCCCGGGAGCTCATTAGGGGAAGCTCATCGCATGAGGTCTAAATGTTCTTCAGGGACCAAGCCGAACTTTGATTTATGCAGAACACTTGGGGAATGACAGAGGCCCATTAGTTAGTTTGAAGAGAACGAACGCAGTGCCTCCCTCGGTGTGTTGACCGCTCGTGGAGGGAACAGAACACACTTCTGTGTTCAGAACATGTGTGATCTAGATCAGAGGAACCTGAGGCCGCTTTCTGGGACGGATCCTGTGGGGTTGAGCAGTACACTACTGCTTTACAGCGCACCGCGGAACACGGGCAAACAGACTCGCAGCACGGCACGGCTTTGATACACTTAGGCTGTGTGTGCGTGCGTGCACGTGTGTGCGCACGTACATGTTTCGCACTTGCACTTGCGCGCGTGTGTGCTTGTGTGTGTGTGTGTGTGTTTGTGTGTGTGCACGGCTGCACGCACAATGAAAAAGAAATATATCCCGAAGTAACGTCAAGAATACTTCTGACTTTTACTGCAATTCAGCAGAGCAACATCAATATGTTCGTGTGGGGATGGTTATTGTATGTATGTATTGGGCAAAGTGTGCAGATCCCAGGGTTAATCCAGAGTAATGAAATAAAGTGACATGTGCAAGAGGAATCCAACCTCTCCGGGAGGCACCGTTCCTCCTCATACACCACAGCGGCATGCGGCTTGAGAATGTTTTGGTGCTTTTTAGACGACCACTCACCAGCGAGGCTATAGTGGGGACTGCCAATCACACAGTGTTGCTCTGACATTGTGGCGTATCGTTGAATCAGGCTAATTGTCACGTCTCTTTAGAACGGTCTGTGTGTCTTTTAAAAAAAATACGACATTTTGGCAAAAACAGGGTTTCAGTTCAAAACAAACAGAACCAGGAACACAGACAAACAACGCAGGTCAGCCTTCGCAGCCAGCAGCCGGCCGACTCAGGCGCTCAGAGGCCAAGAGCTCGCTCCGAGTCCCGCTGGCGGGTCTTACCAAGGGGCTGAGTCAGGGACAGGCCTCCTGGAGGCACCACAGGCAGGGGGGCCGCTGCCCCGTCAGATACCAGCGTGTCACCCTAGCCCTGCTCCTTACTGCTATCGCACGCAGACCTGCACCTGGCAGCTGTTTTGTTCCTGCAGATTCCTCCGCTCCACCGCGGCCACAACAAGTCCTCCTCGATCAGGAGTTGTTGTTGTGTGTTTTTTTTTTTTTTGTCTTGCGAACACAATTCTTATGTACAAAATGTACTCCTGATTTGGGCACGATGGAGGAAGTACATAATATCAGAGGTCAAGTCATGGATGGTTACTTGTCTCATAAAAAACGGTCTCATTAAAAAGCTGCCTTAAATGGTGGCAAATCAGGGGCCGCCATTAAACCCAGAGGAAGTGGCTTTAATGGTTTGTTTCTATTACGTACTGGGGAAGGGGCTAATATGCTTTTAATGGCTTTATTTTCTATTAGGCGCAGATGGGTGAACTTTACAGTAGAGACTGCAGTCACTGCAGAGGGATTCTCCTTTATCCATAACAGACGTATTAAAACATGGAAAGGATTATGTCCAAATCCACACCGTATAATGAGTTATTTTGCACAAGGTACATGTTATGATGGCTTACAAAGTTGGGTATTAGGAATTATTAAGAGTATTAGGAATGAGTCGGGCTGTGTCTTAAATGGCTCGGCTCAAGCCAGGCCACTGTTTTCACTTTGGCGGTACGTGACCTGCCAGGTCTGTGAGGGGTGAAGCGCACCTTCTCAGTTCTGTATCATCACAAAGCTTTGCTACTCTGGTTATGTTTCCCAGTTAGTGAAGCTCACAATGCAGATAGCTTACTGGTCTATGTTTCAGCAGCAGTTCATCACATCTGTGTTTGGAGAACAGCCTTTGGTCTTGTATGTACCAGTAGTGAGAAAGACAAAATGGAAGTGTGTCACTGGTCATTAGGTGGTTGTAGTTTCATATTAAGACATGAATCCCATGTTTGTGTCTTGTATGGAACTGAGCAGTGTGGTTGTACATGTGGTTTTTCGGTTGTACTGCGATGCTTTTGAGTCAATCACAGACATGCACGGAGGTTGCATCAATTAGCTTGTTATTAATTATTTACGAATGCCATTTAGATCTTGGCACCAACTGGTTGCCAACTGGTTGTTGCGTATAAACGCTACACACATATAGTGTGATTTGTCATATTTCAACAGTATGCAACACAATGCATCTCAAGTCTCCTAGCGACCGTATGGGATCAGTGTTAGTAGTTTAGCAGTGTGTAGTTGTGCCGTAGTGTTGTGAATTAACAGAAGGAATGATGGTTCCTGTTGTTGTGAACGGGCTTAAGGGCTTTCAGCGCGAAGCCATTCAACAGCTTCAGTCAGACAGCAGTGCTTTAATATCGCGTATTCATTTTCATACTCTGTCAATGTCATTGGCTGATCCGTGAAAGGCCGGATCTGCCATCGCTAATCTGTTGAGATACGCGGAAACCCAAACCAAATTCAGTTTGTTTTGAAGTGAAATCCTGAAGCCCCTTTTTCTCAGTTGGATAACACACAGAGGAGGGAAAGAGAGGAGAGAAAGCCGACGTTAACGGCAAAGGGAGAACCCTCCCTTTGCCGTTAACCTCCTGAATATGTGCTGGCACATAAACAAACACACATAAATATAGCCTGGCGTATCCCGGAGCACATGTTTTATGTTTTAGTCATGCTTCCATACAGGCCTGTAGGACTCTGCGGAGGCCAGGCTGCATGGTACGGATCGTGTTCGGCACTTATTATATCAGCTCCCACAGATTTCTCACATGTGCAAATATAGCGACAATATAGGAGAGCAAGCTTCCTCCCTGGGCTGGGGTGGGGGGCGTCGGTTTTGGGGCGTGTGTGTGAGTGAGTGTGTGTGTGTGTGCTCACTGGGATAGAACAGGCAGCATTAGGAGGTGTCTTTTGTTGCCCCGGGGGGGGGGGGGACTACTGTGCTAAGTCCTAATAGGAGTTTTGGGCCTGCCGTTGTCCCAGGGGAGGGGTCCTGAATGAGGGGGATCTAACTTCACCCCCCCCCCCCCCAACCCCGAGTCCTGCCTCCGCCTGCCTCCCTCCGCCCCCCCGCCTGCTCCCATGGGACGGCCCGGGGACAAAGAGGGAGCGGGCTGGGGTGGGCCGGGATGTTTGGGGGTGCACCACGGCCCCTGTCTTATTAGAAGGGTCGTGAAGGTGTCACGATGATTAATAGGCCGAGGAGCGTGGGGATACTCCAGAGCCACATTTATTCAGCACCGGGAGTCCCCGACACACTCCCCAACCACAAAATGGGCCATTTGCATTTCCCATTAGGAAAAGAAAAATATAGATATATATGCAAATGGAATCCCTATCTAGGTCTGTGCCTCACGCGTGATCCGAGTGGGCATTGACAATGGATGACCGGCAGGTCGCCGCTGTGTTTTAGGAGCGGGTTCTCACCTGGTGAACCGGTTTGGGGCAGATTGAGGTGAGGAGGAAAGTTGGTGTTGTGCGGCAGAGCGGAACTCTGAGCTCACCAGTTAAGGTTTATCATTCGGTCAAACCGGTCTGTCACCGTTCTCTAGTTGGCTCAATGGTTTGAGCTTAGCGCCTGATGGGGTTGTTCTTAGCTGAGGTACCAGGCTTTATTTGACATAAGAATGGCTACTTTTATATTGATGATGCAGGACTGAGATGACTTCAGGAATATACCCAGATGATATCATGCGTTCTTGAAGGACTGCTGTTCAGCAGTGGGATTAACCCTCCTTTAGGTGTATCTGATGTCAGAACTAGAAGAGATTCCACCATTTTGTTCTCATACAGCGTTCACAGGCAGTGGTGGAGATAATGTTTTCCACGTCATCCACATTTCCTCCGCCGTACTCTCGGCTCCTGGCCAACCTCAGCGCTCTTGGTTATTAAAGGTTATAAAACCGTGTTACACACGTGGGATATGAAAGATAAGAACCTCCCTAGTAAGATTTCCCCTCTATCAGCACGTGGGAAGGCAGGGAACCTGGGGACAGTCAGACCTCACCTGCAGCTCAACGCCGCAATTAGACGGCAGGGAAATAAGCTGCACCAATAACGACGCTCGGCGGAAGGCAGCGACGGATTTCGTTGGATGAAATCCGGCCGCGTGAGTTGCCTGTGTGCCGGCGCCTGTGATGAGGTGAAGGACTTGTCTTCCTGCAGCGAGCTGTGCAGCTGCAGTATGGGGTGGTGGTGGTTCTGGGAGGGTTTCCTCCACCTTCTCGTTAAGAAAGTAGTTTGAGTGATGAGGTGAGCAGAGCAGGACCTGAAGCTGTGCACGCGGCAGGACTCCACTCGCTCGCGGTCAGAGCGGTTCTGTTATTAATCAGAGCGGGCAGCGGGCTGCGAGAGCAAGTTCAGGTGGGGTTCAAGTGTCCACTCGGCTTTCGGTCAATTAATGACAAGGTGCCATTGTTCCTTTTAAACGTACTGCCATCGCTTTGGAGCGTGATTAGGCTTCGGGGGAGCTTGGAGCTCCATCGTTTCCCCATCGCTCATCGACGTACCGGATCTATAGAAGCACACATTGATTTCCGACCGATCAATGTGCTCTTTGTTTAGCGTGATGAGGAACACGTCGTATGTGTGTATTTACCGACACGGTCCCCAGTAGACCAGGTCCTCCTCCTCTTCCGCTGAATCGTTTTCATGGCTTTGTCTCGGTTCTGGGTTGGAGAACTTCGTCCACTGGACCCACACACCGATAAAAACAACAACAAATAGTAGCAGCACATAAACTGCAGAATCATTGCCCTCGAGTTCGGTGGCTGATGAGCAAACACAACGCCCGCCTCCTTAATTGCTGTGACCCCAGCAACCCGCCAGGAGGAACATTGACATATTGTTTGTCCAGCGTGAGACACTGTATAATTTACACTCGCTAATGATGGCGCTGAAGGGCCTCGGCGTCACCGCTTGGCCCCGGCTCAACGTTCCTTGGAGCCCGCTAACGGACGCTTCCCCGAACACCAGGGGATTCATACCTCTCCGGGCCTGCCCCATGATTCAATTACTACTCTTGTTTGGTGTCAACCAGGCCTGCCCGCTGTTCTCTGTAGCCCGGCGGAGCTCTCAGGGACAGGCTCCCATTGGCTGGAGGAGCTCCCACCGCCATGGAGACAAACAAAACAAAAACAAAAACAAACCAAAGTAAAGTAGTCCTTTACCGAAGTAAAGGAGTAAGAGACAGGAGGGTCGGAGTAAACAATGCGTTGTCCCGGTTCTACTTTCCCAGATTGTAATTATTTTCTGGGGTCTGTTGTGAGGGAAGACATGTTCCCATCGCCCTTGACCTTCAAACTCAATCTAGCTATTAGGCCACCCCCCCACAGCATCCCGGAGATGTAAAAGGGCTGACGGTTTTGACCCCTGATCCCATTTCTTAACTAGGCCGGGGTTCCAAATGACCTTTTGACCCAGGAAGCATTTGCAGGTTGCCTGAGCAACCCTCAGATTTGGCAATGATTGACGGGTCCATATAGTTTAGTTACTTGTATTGAAACAACAACAGCAGCAGCAGCAACAGCAGCATCACAACAACAAACCAGGAGAAAGATCACAACATTATTAATGTAGTCAACTTTGAACAGGAGACAAATCGAACATAGCGAGTGAGAATGGGGGTTCACAAAGTCCTATTGTGCTATGAGCCACATTATTATGCCAGATAGGGGCAGAATAAATTTGCCTTCATAAATGAATGCTTTTACATGGAAATTAATCTATGAATGCCAAAGATGGATGTGGTTATTTCCCACTGAAGTCTATGTAAATGAACAACTGTGCAGATTGGACATATGCTGCCAAAGAAATACAAATAAATAAAGACATTGTGGGTCACTTTTTTCAGCCCATGCATTCATCCAGAAATGATACTTGTCCTTGCTCTGTGGGGCTGCCAGGATCAGTTTGGGGTTTAGACGTGCTTATCTGAAGGTGGACGGGAGCATTTCATTGTGATTGACCCATGGGAATCAAAGGTGACCATCTGGCTACTGGTAACCATTACTAAACCTTGTTTGAACATGCAAATGCTCCCAAGCCCTGATGGAATCACTGATTTAAGTGGATTGAGGATAACAACAATGTTGAGGAGAGACACAATATTATATAAATAAAAGTATTTCTCTAAAATGAATAACATTCCCCTTGTGTAAATTGGAGCATGTGTATATTTAAAATGAGCAGAAGTTGTTTTTGCTTACGGACTTGTCAATAGTTTGTCTTGACTTCGACCTTTTAAATAGTTTTTGAATAGGATTCTGAGCTGAGCATTCATTTTTAAAAGGTTTCGGAATTAAAATGACAGATCAGTTCAAATCATATTGAGGATTATATAATCTTCAAATTATTTCTTTAACAAGAATATTCCTATTTAGATTGGTATAATCTTAATCCAGACACCCTTCAAATTTGAAATATTTGATATAATGAATTTGATATAATGAATATAATTAAATTCATAATGCTTTTAGAACCAACATGTTGTCTGATGTTCTGCTTGACGGATAAGAGAGCCAACATGAGATCTTTAGGTAGGACCAAGTAGTCCTCCTCGAGTCTCAAGAAGAGACTCAAGGAAGAACCAGTTTGATGAAACCAATTCTAGCCTTGATGACAAAGAGCTAAACTAGAAGTATTCATCAGTACAGAACAGATGTTTATACATCTTAGAGGCATCCATCGTTGTCAATGAATTGGAGTAACTATTAGCAAAAAGTAGCCAAAAGTACCAAAGTAGATACCATTTTTCCTTCCCGATACCGATTAGATTCCTGAACTTGAGTATCGGCCGATACCGAGTATATACCGATACAGCATCTAGCGTTGTGTTTGTTATGTTCTTCGCCTGTGTAGTAAAGGAGCTAGTCACATGATGGTATCGGATCGGCGCATAGAATTGCGTACTCGCCGACATACTGCATTGTAGAAATGACCAGAGGAATTTCCGGTACTGGTATCGGTATCGGAACAGCTCTAGTAAAAAGTAACTGCAAAACCTCTGACCAGTAATCAATAATTTATATAGTACAGTACAGTGCATTAACACATTGCCTGTGTTTGTGTGTGTCTGCAGCTGAGCCGCTGGTCCAGGTCGATGGGAAGCCCAGCTGCTGCTTCTTCAAGTTCAGCCCCAAGCTGATGTTCACCAAGGTGCTGAAGGCCCAGCTGTGGGTGTACCTGCGGCCGCTGCAGCAGACCTCCACCGTGTACCTGCAGATCCTGCGGCTCAAGCCCGTCACAGAGCAGGGCAGCCGGCACATCCGCATCCGCTCGCAGAAGATCGAGCTCAACTCCCGCGTGGGCCACTGGAAGAGCATCGACTTCAAGCACGTCCTGCAGAACTGGTTCAAGCAGCCGCACACCAACTGGGGGATCGACATCAACGCCTTCGACGAGAGCGGACACGACCTGGCCGTCACCTCGCTGAGGCCCGGGGAGGAGGGACTGGTAAGGACATCAGACCTGGCCCAGGGTGTAGGGGGGGACGGGGTCTGGCCCTCAGACCTGACCCAGGTTATAGGGGGACGGGGGTCTGGCCCTCAGACCAGGCCCAGGGGCTTAGGAGGGTCTGGTTAAGACCTCAGACCTGGCCAAGGGCGTAGGGGGGGGGATTTGAGGCAGATGGATCAATTCTACCCCAGCTCAGTAATCTGGAGGTCATGTCCACCATCCACAGCCCCTCCGTCCATCACCAGACCACCAAACCGATGATGGATATGTATGGATCCTTGAATATTCTGAGCTAAACTTAAATAGATCCAACTACTATTGGTGACCATATATGAGTTTTAGAACTGCAACTTGCTCCAGAACATCCCACCAAACTCAACCAATGACTCAAATGATCCGTAATGGAGATGGTTGTTGAACCGTAGTGAACCAGGTCTAGAGGAGGAACCGGGTAGGACCATCCCCAGCAGGCTCACTCAACACCTCATAATGACATAGTCCTACAGTCCTACCAATACATCTTGTAGTCCTATAGTCCTACCAATACATCTTGTAGTCCTATAGTCCTACCAATACATCATGTAATCCTGTAGCCCTACCAATACATCGCGATGTAGTCCTATATTCCTACATTCATGTCATCATCAAATCAAACAAGGTGTGTCACCTAGAAGTGCCAAACTGAGCTTCCATGTGAACTGAGAGGAGGTCAACATCTCCAGATCATCTGATCTTTACACTGTCCCCACCCAGCCTGTACATCCAGCGCAGTGACTGCAGTGTTAGGGGGCTGTGGTAGTTATGTAGGTCAGCGCTGGAGTGACCGTTCACGGAGCGGTCACAGGGGTCAAATCCTCACACCACGTAGCAGAGGTCAGCTGTGGAGCCTGGGCCCTGCGGACCACTGACCTCTGACCTCCCGGCAGCGGGAGATGTTATCCTTTAGAGAGCAGATCAAACACCACGCCATGAGTACCAAAATAAAACCAAGCACAACAAGCAGGGCCAGCCCTCTTCTCAGCCACCAGCGCCGCTCTACTCTTGTTTTTCTCTTTCTTATTCTGCTTTTTGGAAACAAACATCAGCCCCTGAGCCCAGGGTGGCAGGTTGTAACCCTCCAGGCTTTCATCTTCCTCTACTGAATGAGTCACAAACAAACCCCCAAAAATCTGTTGTGCTGGAGCCCAGCTGATCCGTTCTGGGGGGGGGGGGGGGGGTATGTGCCTCAGGATGAGTCACGGGTCAGGGGGACCACAAGGCTCCTGGGTGGGTCCAATGGGCTGCCCAGAGTATACTGTGTACTGTTTGGGTGACCGTGACTGTACCATTAGATAAGTTAGTCTATGAGGTGAATATTCATGTAGGAAAGAGAAGATAAAATCATTTCATCTCCCTTCTGAATCACTTGCATGTTTTCTGCAAACACACCTAGGACACTTCAAAAGCTACAGTAGTAGTAGTAGTAGTACAGTATAGCAGTAAAGGATGATTCAAAGCAGGCCGGAAATAAACTACTGTGCAGCCCTGACTCAAACTACTGAACAGGCCTGACCCAAATTACTGATCAGGCCTGAACCAAGCTACTGAGCAGGCCTGACTCAAACTACTGAGCTGCTCTGAACCAAACTACTGAGCAGGCCTGACTCAAACTACTGAGCTGCTCTGAAGCAAACTACTGAGCAGGCCTAAACCAAACTATAGAGCAGGCCTGATCCAAACTACTGATCAGGCCTGAACCAAACTACTGAGCAGGCCTGAACCAAACTACTGAGCAGGCCTGAACCAAACTACTGAGCAGGCCTGATCCAAACTACTGATCAGGCCTGAACCAAACTACTGATCAGGCCTGAACCAAACTACTGAGCAGGCCTGGCCCAAACTACTGAGCAGGCCTGGCCCAAACTACCGAGCAGGCCTGAACTTGCACCCATGTTACAGTGTGCCACAACTATAAGAGAGTGACTTCCCTCAGTATTGTTTTATAACCACCTCTTCCCACCTCCCTCGCCCCCTGATTCCAGCAGCCGTTCCTGGAGGTGAAGGTTCTGGAGACGACCAAGCGCTCCCGGAGGAACCTGGGCCTGGACTGCGACGAGCACTCCACCGAGTCCAGGTGCTGCCGCTACCCGCTGACGGTGGACTTCGAGGCCTTCGGCTGGGACTGGATCATCGCCCCCAAGCGCTACAAGGCCAACTACTGCTCGGGCCAGTGCGAGTACATGTTCATGCAGAAGTACCCGCACACCCACCTGGTGCAGCACGCCAACCCGCGGGGCTCGGCTGGGCCCTGCTGCACCCCCACCAAGATGTCCCCGATCAACATGCTGTACTTCAACGACAAGCAGCAGATCATCCACGGCAAGATCCCCGGAATGGTGGTGGACCGCTGCGGCTGCTCCTAAGCTCTCCAGGGGGACCATCAGGAGGGAAACACACACATGTACCGCCACCATTGCATCATACCACGCAGAAACACCCTTTGGAAGCTCTCCCCAGCCCCCCACCCTCTCCCCGCCACACGTCTCCGCTCTTTGATTCTGACGCAGAGAGAGAGAAACATCCTGCTGGACTTTTCCATGTTTTTTTTTTTTTTTGCCAGTCGATGAGTTTATTTTTACGTGAAAAGTATTTAAAAAAGTTTAAGATGAGATGTAAAGCATCAAAAGACTGAAATAGGAGTGCATAATGAATTACAACGGGAGTGGGATTGTGAAGCCGCTTCAGAAAATGGTAAACACGACAAAACTATGTTATATATGTCAGCTTTGGTGTTGTATTCATCAAGATATTTGAAACAACGTCATATTTGTGAGATATCCAGGACAGTGGATCAACACAGAAAGATACAAAACAACATTTGCAGTAAATTAGTTTTGGTAAATTAGTATTTTAAATTTTGGAAAGGTTTCATCAAATTAATAGATGTGGAATTCAAACCACTAAAGTGTTACAAAAAAGGGGCAAGTCTTATTCAAAGTGCCCCCTTCCGCAAAAGCTCAGCCCTCGAGCAAACCTTAGTCGAGCTGAAGAAGAAAGCAATCTGAACGAATCCCAAATGTCTTTTTGTTACCTTTTGCTTGTTTGTCGTGTTTAGAGAAGAGAGTTTTAAAGATAATAACAAACCAAACCTTGGCCCTCTATTTATGCGTCCATCCCCAGGGGGCCATTCTCCACGTCCGCTCAGCAGTCACTTTCATCTCCTTCATTTGGCGTCTCGTAACACAGAGAGACCAGAGACAAGAGACAACCAACGTACGCTGCTCTACTCCATCATTACAAGTGAGCAAGTAACAGAAAAAAACGACAAAAAAACCCTCTCTCCAGACACTCGACAATTGTACGGACCACTGCGCAAAAAACGTAAAGGTCGGATCCAACGTTCACACTTTCTCACGAGTTCTGACGTGAGAACGGAGAGTTTCCGCAGACGAACTCTGCGAGTCTTGGGGTCTCTTTCCCCCGGAGAGGAAGGGCCATTGTTTGGCTCCCAGCGTGAAGCGCTCCTACAATACCAGAGGCTCCCAGCGCCCGGGGCCCATCCCTCGGTCAGCACGGAGAGCCTGGAAGCCTCCGTGAGCGCTTCAGAACCAGCGGCATTGTTCTGGAGCTCAGAGGAACGGGCAAAGGTTGTATTAGAATATGGAAGGGCTGGTCGTACGCCTAGCTGGTTTGAAATTCGTTACAAATGTTACACACATTTGCCTTCATCAACACTCCACCACAGATGTCAGGTGTCAGAATCAGCACATTTGCATCAACATGTTTCAATGATTTCAGTAGCTCAGAAGTGCTGATCCAAAGGGCACAATACTCTTCAACACATATGTTCACACAATACAATACTTACTCAATACAATACAATACTTTAACTCAATGCAATACAATACTTTAACTCAGTACAATACAATACTTTAACTCAATGCAATACAATAGTTTAACTCAGTACAATACAATACTTTAACTCAATACAATACAAGACAATACTTTAGCTCAGTACAATACAATACCGTAACTCAATACAATTCAATACTTTAACTCAATACAATACTTTAACTCAATACAATACAATACTTTACGCAATACAATACAATACAATACTTTTATTCAATACAATAACAATAGATTCTACATTTACAGCTACTAACATGTTTAAAGTTTTAAACGACCATGAATCTAGCGTGTACCTATATCCGTTCTGTCACAGCAATCCATCTGTTGCTCTATGGCCTCTCATCCTAGACTCGCGTTAGAAGATAAAATCACTGGTAGAAACGGAGGAACAATAACATTTCAAATCCTGTCACTGTGGAACTGTACATTGGAACAAAAAAGAGATGCTTATGGTTTAAATATATCACTATATAGATTGTGTAGAACAACGTCACCAGTTGCAAAGCGAAAGGAAGAGAACAAAAACAAAAAAGCAGATGTTTCGGAAACATCTGGTCCTGCCCTGCACCCCAAAGCCGTCCTGAGCTGTATGTTCCACGGAGAACCCACGGAAGAGCCGGCGGAGACTAGCTCCACGGAACGGCCGGTCTCGTCACCTGGATATCACAGCGAGATATTCCTTTGTTGAAAACGAAAGCACTATACTGTTGGATAAAGGAAGAGCCTTCTGACGTTATATATAAATGATATATGTATATATTTAAAAAAGAAGAAAAAGAAGAGGTACAACCACCTTTTTTTGGGGGGGTCCTCTACCTTACCAACAATAAATTTTGCACTATGGGGACGTTTGGCGACGTAAGGGGCGGTGTGTGTGTGTGGCCGAGCACAAGAGAGCTCGTACAGTCCTGGAGGAAGACCTCCGAAGGCTTTTGGGGAGGAGGAACCACGAGGAGAACCGCCTCAAACCACCACGCCGCCCCGACTTGTGTCCCAGCGGGGGGGGGCCCGTCCATACGCTCACACGCCCCCGTCCGGGCGGGGTCCCGGGAGAGGCCAGCCCCCCCCCCCCGTCTCAACCGAGTCCCGGTGGGCCGGTGTGAGGAGTGAAGGGGTTGGGCTCCTTGAATATAGAATGCTTTAACCGGAAGAGAGAAGTCAACGGCCCTCCCCCACAGCATCAATCTGTTACCGTAGAAACGACGTCCTCTGATGGAACAGCATGTCGAGCGTTTTTTTTTTTTTACAAAGACGTGATTTTGCCTTTGTGTGTATTTTAAGTGAAAGCATCCATGTAAGCATGGGACTATCCAGGGACTGTTAGCCAAAGTAGAGGATGACATGTTGTGTGATGTAACTTTTGTAATAGCAAGAATATACTAGAATATTTCAAAGGGAGGGAGAAACGACGGTAGTAGGAACGGTGGTCGGAAACCATTCAGCTGGTCAATTGTCTATTTATTAATATTATAATGCGTTTCAAAGTATGTCTACCTCACTCTAGCAATCTAAAACCCTCGCGTTTTTAATTTGAAATCTCATTATAAATCTGTGAATCACGCACGTCACCCAGAGGAAGGAGGAACACCCCAAACAGGAAGGAGGTCTGAACACACAGGGTCCGTGTCTCAGGGTCGAGTGAGGGAAGGCAGTGTTGGAGGGCTGCCTGAGGTCCACGGCGCTCTGGCCCACCGACAACAAGAGCCCAGAGCATCACTAGAGTTACGGTCAGCGGTGGACACGTCGCATTGGGATTTAGTTGTCTGTATACCGGTATGTGTGAGAGTGTTTTCATATATAAATATATGAGCGTTAGAAATCTCTATGTAAATAATCACCCAAATGTTGGCATTTATGCAGTTTTGGACAGGTTCGCTGTTTCTAATGTCTCGCTCACTCCCCACTTCATCCCTCCTCATTGTGTAGTAAAGGAAATTCACCCCAACCTTGTAGTTGTAATGGTTGTGCGTATGAATAACTGTTCAATTGTTATTTTTGACCATTTGTTGTTTATTTGCTGTCTTTTTTCTTTTGTACAATAAATCATTTATTTAGCTTACGTAACGCAGTGTTTATTTCTCATGTTGCTCTTTTCATGGCCGGATCCGCGTGGCACAGCTTATACTTTCACGCACACACAGACCCACACACACACACACACACACACACACACACTCACACACACACACACTCACACACACGCACACGCACACACACACACACACTGACATACCCTCACACTCACACTCATATGCACACAGGCACACTCGCACGCACACTTAATGCACCGCTGTGATTGGCTTGTCCTGGCCAGGCAATCGGAGGTGCCATATTTACTCAGAGCCTAATTGGTGAAAGAGAGAGAGAGGGCTGAACACAGAGCTTTAGTGTTGCCTTGGGTAGTCATTATTGGGATTTCATATGAGATGCGGCCTGACCCAATTAACATGTCACCTGATAGGAGGGCCCCTCATCAACCTAATTTAGAGCATCATTGCGTAAAAACAGGAGTCAGAATGAGGCTTGTATGAATAGAAACGGCTGAGGACCACCCAGTGCCTCGCTCCGAGGAGGCCGACGCTAGCGGTGAACTCCGGAAGCCTTCTCAGCGGACGTAAACATTTGCCCCGTTCACGGCCCCTCCGGCCAGGGACGAAGGGAGGGAGGGAGATGGTGACCGGAGGGTTTTGGTTAGCTGCTGCTGCTGCTGTAGCAGCAGCCCTAAACAAGTTAAAGATAGGGGAACTGGGATACAGCAACACATGAACACAGAGATCTGGGAACAGGCCCAGTATGGGGACGGATGAGGAGGTACCGGGGGCAGAACGGGAGGCCCCTGGGGACCAGGGGCCAGGGGACGGGAGGCTGCCTTTACAACAGCAGCAAGTACGGCCGTAAAGTTAAGAGAGAAGGTAAATTGGGGTCAGCACTCAATAGCTTGAATTGCTGGACACAGTAATCAGTGACACCTTTTTGTCTGGCTCACTGCACAGCGTTTAGAGAGGGGCACTGCTCTGCAGAGATCACACACTCCCTAATGGGGAGGAAGAATCTCACAGGATCATAAAGTACAGAGGAGGGGAGGGGGAGATTCAAGCTGTAATTGGGTTTCTTAACTAAGTGATTAAACAAGGGCCCTGACATTAGGGCCACCGTTTATGAACTGCCTTATTTCATCATCAGGCTCAGTGGGCTTTACACTTCACAGTAAATAACGTTTAGCTCCGTATATTCTGTTATAGCAGAGTGATAATTAGTGTATAGTAATATATTATGGATGGTTATGTAACCTAAAATATAGATTCAATTGTTCTTTCCTTATTCCAGAAGAGCCACATAAAACAATTGTTGTAGGATATTATTGATTGTTGTTTCGGACAAACTTAGAATGAGAATAACTATCAATAATGAAGCAACTGCACGTCCAAAATAAGAGTTACTTAACAAACCAAACCAGCTGCATGCCCAGCAGGCCAGTACACATCCGTCCTTAATGACATAACTCTGAGCAGCAGAACATCGCTCAACCCCAGGACGGAGCGGCCCCCCACAGAGCTCCCAGCACCTCAGAGGACCTCCAGGCAGCGGCGGCTCAAGGTGTCTGCAAATGACGGGTTTCACGTGCAGACACTGCTGTTCCCGCCAACACGCTCGCCCCCCGCCTCAGGCTGAAGCCGCCAGCGGGCTGCGTTGCCGAGACCAGTAGGAGCCAGTGCGGAGGGGTCTGGCGTTGGAGCCCTGCCCAAGCACGTCGGTCTGCCCCAGGACGTGGACCAGGACAGCCCTAGCCTGGAGGAGTTCCCCTTCCCGGGTCCTACTGTAAAGCCTCCTCACAGCAAACTACACGGGCCCCCCACTATCGCTGCTGTCCAGTGTCAAGGATTCCTCCTAGGTCCAGGATCACGTTACGTACGGGGCAATGGTAGCTGTGATACTGAACTGCTCCCCAACAAACATCTTGTGTTACGATTTAGCTGGATGCTATCGTGATAGTAAACTGTTCAATAAGAAACGTACGGTGTTGTTAACTTGTTGTAATATTAAACTGTTCTATAACAAACAGATTATGTTGTGATTGTTGCTATTGTGATATTAAACTGTTCTATAACAAACATATGGTGTTATGATTTACCTTGTGATATTAAACTGTTCTATAACAAACGTATGATGTTATGATTTACCTTGTGATATTAAACTGTTCTATAACAAATGTATTGTGTTATGATTTACCTTTTGATATTAAACTGTTCTATAACAAACGTATGGTTTTATGATTTAGCTTGTTGTCACACTAAACTGTTATATAACCAACGTATTGTGTTATGATTTAACTTGTGATATTATACTGTTCTATAACAAACGTATGGTGTTATGATTTAGCTTTTCGCCTTTTTGATATTCTAATAACTCTGTTACTGGGATTTTGAGGATCTTGAGAGATTTGTATTCTCATCTTTATAACACTAAACATTAAAACACCAAATACAACACAAATCAGTCCCACTGCTTGTCAATGGTTCAGTCTGTTGTCAGTTCCAACCAGTTCAAACAACTCTCTGCTGCAAGAACCGAGAGATTGAAACAGCTCTCTGATCCTTTTTTATAAAGACTTAACAATAAAAAGGACAAATAAAAATCCAACCTTTTCAGCCAATGCACAAAAAAACTATTTCAAGTCAGAAGGTGCTAATCTCATTCAGCTCCAGAGCTGTTTGTCCCTTTGCGCTTGCCGTACGTGTAATAAAAGGCCTGGTGAGGTGTGCATCTTCGAGCTGAGGGGTTACACGGGGACACAGCTGTGCTCTCACCGCCTGATAGGAACAAACTGAAAGATTCCAGGTCACTGCTCACAAACTTCCCCAAAAACACAACACCAGCTCTGACAGCCCCAACCCTCCTCAACAGATGTACAACAACACAGACACACCAGCTCAGAACACAAAGACCAGGCAGGAGAACATGAAGAACAGGGAGGAAACATGTCCCTCAGATGCAGAATCAGATTCCTACCTGAAGCAAGAATCTCTGATTCTGTTAATGAGGGACATTTTCTCAGCTTTCTTCCTATTCCTATTTTTTGTTGTGTTTATTAGTTCAGTGGGTCGGGATTGTTTTAAGAAATAAATATTATGTTGTTAAAACTATAAACTATATATATTTCTATGTTATTGTCTGGGTTTCCGATGTATTTCATACTTTTATTAGCGTATATTATGACATTCTAACAACAGAATATTATCTGTGCACTTTTGTTCAGCCAGTGAATTTGTAAAGTCCAGTGTATTCCAATGACTCCACATTGCGTGTGATTGGCCGAGAGATGCCCTTAACGAGGGGTCCACCTCAGCGAGTGCGTCCCACACCGCGGGCCCCCGGGACAAAGGCCCCTGAGGCTCCCTTAGAGGAGGACAGTTACCGTTCACGCCTTATTAACACCCACCTTCCAGCCCCGGAAGTTGTTAGCTTTAAACTCCCCCAAAACATGGCAACAAACGTGCGGGCGGGAGGGACGGCGTGAGGGAGGGAGGGAGGGAGGGAGGGAGGGAAGGAGGGAGGGAGGGAGGGAGGGAGGGAGGGAGGGACGGCGTGAGGGAGGGAGGGAGGGAGGGAGGGAGGGAGGGAAGGAGGGAGGGAGGGAGGGAGGGAGGGAGGGACGGCGTGAGGGAGGGAGGGAGGGAGGGAGGGAGGGAGGGAGGGAGGGAAGGAGGGAGGGAGGGAGGGAGGGAGGGAGGG
>NC_136945.1:19156557-19257551 GCF_949987615.1 Pollachius pollachius | reverse complement strand
CCCCCCCTCTCTCTCCCCCCTCTCTCCCTCTCTTTCTATTCAAAAAGCCATTGGAGAACAGCTTGAATTAGTGACAGTTATTATTCAGACTAATGAGTAAAAACTCAAAGGCAACAAAAGTGGACTGTGACATAAAACAGCGTTCATAAATCATTCATCCCGGGGATAGAGGTGGTTTGGACGAAATCGGATGTTTGTAGAAACAAATCTTGAAAATGAATTGTTACTTTTAACCCCCCGGCCACTGGAGGAACAATGGACACAAACACAAAACATGATCCATGCGTTTCGCGCACGGAGGAAAGCATCTGAAACGTCATGCAGCCCTTCTTCTCTGGAAATACATGCAGTGTCAGAACAGACAGATGGCCCTAGGTACTTTGTGTGTGCGTGTGTGTGTGTCCGTGCGTGTGCACACATACAGCCATGCATGTGTCCGAGTATCAAAAACGGAGAACAGCATTAGCCCGGTTGATGAAAAGTATTATTGAATACAAAATAAAAAGAGTGATTTTTATCAAACAGTAAATCTGTGTTTTATTTTACACCAAATATGTGTCCTTCTCTACACAACAATTCTGCGTGTGCAAAAGCTGGATCTCGCTACTTTGTGAGTGACAAATGACCGGAGCAAGTATAATTGATATTCATTCATTATTCCTGCATCCTCTCACCCATTCTGTTCAGCGCTGTCCATCATCTCAGACGTACGTGTGCTTGATAGTTTAACGCAGAGGGGGGTCCCTTTGTGTGGGGGCAGGAGCTCATGATAAGCTAGGTTTGGGGGCTGGAATCGGCCAGGGCCATCCCATTCAAGCAATCTCAGAGCAGCATCTTGCCCCTCCATGACGACTACCCCGCCGGGGGTAGTCGCGGTCCGCCGGTGACATGGTGTGGCCGGGGAGTGTAACTACAGCCGGGCTGTGCCGCGGGGGACGGCATTGTGTTCGGTTTGATTGACGGATTGCCTCAGCTGACGGGATATATGGGGTCTTAAAGGAGATGGATGGGAACAGACCCGTTGACGATGCACTTTGAATGATTTTTATGATCATTCATTTTGAGAGCAAATCTCAAACTGAATCTTTTTTTTTTTTGCTGTCGATTTTTTCTCAGACACATAGTTTTTATAAGAGGAGATATTAGAGATATAAATGTTTATCTAATATAATGCTTATAAAGCATTGAGTGGAGGCGCAGATGAGACCAATAAATAAATTTCCAATAAAGTAGGAAGATCAGTAACGACACATAATCAGAATAATAAATATTATTTTACATAATTAGGTTATGAAGGGAAATGATTATGCTAAAAATTACATATCAATTTATTGATTTTTTTTACCAATTTTATAAAGCAGTGAGATTTTTGTGATTAATGGGTATATTTAGTTACAGACTTTTTACTTAGCATATGCTGGAATCATTATTATTTTGCATTTTTCTGTGAATTAAAATATTTTTCGTCTGACCCCTAGAAACAGAGCTCCCTTTACAAAAAAGCACAAAAAAAAAGCACCCCCTCCCAAAATACAACGTATTTACAAAAACAAATCTGTGTAGTCTCATGTTTGGACGCAGTACGAAACATGAGGCGGAAAACAACTGCAGATCGTCCAAAGTAATCTTGACATTGGAGGGAAGGGTTCCAACCCAGAGATCAAAGGTCAAAGGTCGGCATTATTCTGACAGGGTGATTGCGATCATGGAGGAGGAGGAGGAGGAGGAGGAGGAGGAGGAGGAGGAGGAGGAGGAGGAGGAGGAGGAGGAGGAGGGGGGAGGAGGAAGACGATGGTAGCCCGGCCCCTACACTGGCCCCCGACAGACAGGACACAGCGACACCTTTACAACTACATCAAGAAAGGCATCTTCAAGAACTAACGCGCGGGTTCAAATCCGTTGATCGAGGGGCTGCTGTGTTAGGCCCGTGGGCTCGGGGGAGCCCCGGGATTTGCACACTGTCAGACGGGCCGCTGCCCTGGAGGAAGAGCAGCCTCGGGGGGGCTCCATCTCGGGGTCCAGGCCTGGTGTCCCCCCCCGGGGACGTGCGGTAGAGCTGCAGCCCCCACTAAATCAACAACGTTCTAATGAGGTGTCACACTTGACCCCTAGCCACCTCGGCTCCTTCACGCGGGCGTCGGGGGGGCCACAATGAGACGCGCTCCGTCTCCGGGGCCTGCCCGACACGTTTTGATTCATGAGAGCCCGGGTCCTGTCAGGTCAGAATTACCCCCATCAAAACGCCACCATCAACACATTCATCAACTCCACCCCCTGGATCCCACCCCCTCTTTCTGCTCCACGACACAAGCGCCGTGCAAGACCAGAAAGCCTCCACAGAGCGGCTCTGAACCCACCACCGGGCGGCCCTCCCGCTAAACGTCCTCCCGGTTCAGCTCGGTTCTGCTCTACTCCGCTCTGATCTGTCCTCTGTTCTTCCTGGTTCAGCTCTGTTCTGCTCTGCTCTACTCCGCTCTGATCTGTCCTCCTCTGTTCTTCCTGGTTCAGCTCTGTTCTGCTCTGTTCTGCTCTGCTCTACTCCGCTCTGATCTGTCCTCCTCTGTTCTTCCTGGTTCAGCTCTGTTCTGCTCTGCTCTACTCTGCTCTGATCTGTCCTCCTCTGTTCTTCTCTGTTCTTCCTGGTTCTGATCTGTTATGCACGGGCAGGGGAGACTTATGGAAGTAAGGAGACCGACTGGTTTGAGACCTGGCTGAACACGTTCAGGGAGACTGAACTTGTGAAGCGCTTGGTGCCTTTGGATGGGTGGGCCGAGTGTGTTTGCCGAGGTGTCTACTGAAGGACCTTTGTGTTTCCCAGGCCTTGCAGACTTGGTTCTTTGTACTTGTAGCACGCCCCTCCCTCTAATCAGACGCCCCTTTAAACATACCTGGGTCAGATCACCATTTCTACTGAAGAACATTCAGGAGGCTTCTGAACCTCATGCGCTTCTGCAGCTTGATGACTTCCATACAGCCCCTTTAAGACCTCCCATGTCCATCATGCAGAACAAATTATATAAACTATGTTTGACAGGAGTAGACTTTAGCAGACTGAACATTGATCGGCCCAGTGAAACAAGACTCTGTTACAATTCTTTCTCTGTTCAGTGTACATCTGATTTTAGATCAGATGAAGATTGAGTTGGACTAGGACCTTCTCCTCCACCTTCATGGCCTGACGACCTCATGATACTCCGTCAGGTCTTCAGGTAGGAGGAGCAGAGCTCATGGTCCAACATCTCCATCACTGCTGTCATCACATGACAATGTCATAACCAATCCCTGTCAGTTGTATCACTCAATACCTCGCCCCAACTCCTGTTTCTCTGAGACTGAGGTGGACTCCTGCCGGCCTGGTTCTGCAGAACACCTTCCGATCTGTTGTCCTTTCGGGTCAATACTATAGCTGCCAGGTCGCCTTCGCCAAGGAAATGCTCCCCTCTGAAGCAACAAAGACGGTCTCCAAACCCTTGTGACAAGGCCTTTCCACTCATTTACATTGAGGGCATTTAGAAGACCCGGTTCATATAGATTCACACACCGTTAGGGTGAGGTGCCTTGCTCAGGGACACCTCGACACTCAGCTAGGAGGAGTCGGAGATCAAACTAGCAACCTTCCGGTTACAAGTCAACCAAAACTACCTTCTGAGCTGAGACTCCCACTCCTCTTCTGCCACCTTCCTCCAGTCCTCATCAGCGTTTGTTTCTGTTCAACGCTTATGAAAATATCAACTACCTTCATACTAAAGTACGGGAATGTATGAAATGATGATTTGGTCAGCAATGTTTTAAACAATAATATCCATCTTAGGGGCATCGTAATGCAATATCTTTGAATGCCTGTGCTTCTCTGTGCTTTCATTGGATTAATCATAAATAACCAGTTTGTAAGAAATATGAAACTGCTAATACGATTGATGTATACATTACGGCCTACAAGAGCAGTTTAATCACAATCTATATTCCTTTTACAAACAATTAACGCACCCTTTTCTCTTAAAGCATGTTGCATCTTTGCAACATGCACAATATTACAATTACAATAAAGGTCTAGTTTTAATAACAAGACAAACAGAGGAACTCACGTTGGAAATCCTGTGGAAAATGTGTTGTTAAGCCTGTTTAGGATACTCATAATCATGATTAATCGAACTTATCGTTATGATTATTAGCGCCACTACAACCGCTACCTTGTTTACGTCATTGCCAGGCAGCCATTTGTGAGGTCACCATGGTGACCGCGGTGAGCTCAACACCTGAGACTAAGCCGGCCTGAAGAACTCAGAAACATAACAAAGCAAATGCTTTGTGCCGAGTGATTGAGGGATTATGGAGGGACTGCTTGGGCATTGGGCTGATAATGAAGTGTTGACACATGACTAAACTGGAGACACAAGACAGGAACAGAACTGGCTAATGAGGGCTCAACTCTGGCAGTGGGGCTCGGAGACTTCGGGGAAGGACTTCTCAAACGTCCACACAACTCGTGATCCGAGCCTTTGATATGGTTGCATGGACGGTTGAAAAGAAAACTTCCATACAACTAACATGGAAAACCTCTCATATTTATAACCTCTACGCATCCCTTAACGGCTTGGGTACTTTAGGGAATGGCTTTTCAAACTTCAATACAACTCGTGATCTGAGCACTATAGTTGTATGGAAGTTTGAAAAGAAAACTTCCATACAACTAACATGGAAAACCTCTCATGTTTATAACATCTACTGCTCCCTTAAGGGATAAGGAAGTTTCCCATGTTCCAAGATGGCCTTAGCAATGCACGTGGCTGACTCGAGTTGTGAGAGCGGTTTGATAGAGAGGCAGAGAGGTGAGGCCCTGCAGGAGACGAGGGGGGGGGGGGGGGGCGCCAGGCCTTTGTGTAAAAGCAGCTCCTGATTTAGACACACAGCAAAACAAGAACTGTTCAGCCCCAAACAATGGAGCGCTTTCCCCAGAGCGAGCGCCGGACAATCTAGGAGCAAATTATGAGTCGATTTGAGTGTGCATGTGTGTGCACGTGACTCCTTTCTGCTCACCACCACCACCACCACCTCCAGCACCACCCTTCCACCAGCACCCACCACCACCTCCATCACCTCCTCCCCACCACCTCCTCCACCACCAGCACCACCACCTCCATCACCTCCTCCCCACCACCTCTCTCTCCCCGTGTCCAACAATCCTCTCAACCCAGTCCCCCCTCCCTCTGCCCAAATAAAAAAAAAAACTGTACGAGGAAAGGGAACAGAAATCATCCCCTGTTGAAGAACTTTACGAGATGCTCCTTTACACGGAGAGAGTATCTCCATGGGGATCCCAGCGCGTCAGAGAGCCTTTTCTCTCCCCTCTGCTCGCTCCCTCGCCCTCCAAGGCTCTCCCCCCTCACGCCCCTGGACCAACCCAATTGTTTATCTTCCTCCTATTGAGGAGTTTCTCCATTCAAGGGGCTTTCACGTCTCCTCCGGGAGCGAGCGGAGAGACCTCACTTATTCCCGCCCCAGGAATGTAGCGTTCCTTTGACGAAGCGGCAAGAATGCAGAGGCCGTAGTTAAACCGTTGGTGGGGTACAGCCGAGCACGAGGAAGTGTTTATGTCCACCACCACAATGGCCGGCCCGACGTGGACACCCTGGCGTGACGGGTATACGCAGTCCATCACCGTGACACCGGGAGTAAAGGACACCCGGGACCGGGCACAAAGCCGGCCGGCGGAACGAGCGTCCCGCGGGGAACTCATTCATTCAGGCTCTGCTTTCGTGACGGCGAGCTCCGCACAGAGCGGAGCAGCGTTCTCGTCGGGCGGCCCGATCTGGCCCTGTCTCGGAGCTCAGTTTATCCGTGGCATTTCATTCTCCCTCTCAAGGAGGCGGTCACCACCACCAGAGTGTCATTCTCCTGTTACCATGGCGGCCAGGGTCCCCTCGCTCCTCAAGGAACAGCAGAGTCCCCAGTGACTTCGGGGCTTGAGACGAGGCCACAGGAATGAGTGACCCATCTCTGACGGCCAGCTTTACAGTTCCTTAGCAGACTACTGCAGCTTTCTCTGAACCTCACGCTAGTTCATTGGTTTTACATACCATTGTCGCAGTATATTATATTTGAAAGTGGCTGAAAACTTGATGTATGGACAGAGCCAAATAACCACCCGAAGACGGCCTATTCAACAAACAATCTAGTTATGCTCTACCGAAAATGTCAAAGGAAATTGAAAAATTGGTCTCTATATTTGCTTATTTTTTGAATCTAATCTTGAAATATGTAGAGCGCTCCATCTCAGTAATCTCCAAATGTAGGCTCTTGTAAGAAACTTTAAGACGGCAAACCTTGGGCGCCGTCTGCTGGTCGGAGCCAGACACTGCATGGATCCCCGGTGGACCAGTTCTGTCCCCTCCATCTTCAAACCAAGGTGGAACCCTGATACAAGAGGTTGAAAAGTTTCAAGATTGATGCTCAAAATGTAAAGTTCACGCAGAGTTGAGCTTCAGTTGATTACGGCGTATACACTAGTTAATCGAGAAATATCGCACAATTGTTTGAGAATCTAAAGCATATACCAATCATATGCATAGCTGTATTTTACAAAAGAAGCAGTGTTTCCAATGTTCCTGCATCCATACATATTCAACACACAAGAGTAATCGTAGTAACTTGGTAAGAGAATCTGCTGCCTCTAGGTTGTGATTCCTCTCATCTGACTAATGATCTTAAAAATGAGCAATCCATTCCTTGAGAAACTGGGGAGGTAGACTAAAATAGCTTAAGATTTGATAACATAACATTCTGAAATATTAAATAAAATGCATGCCAGCCATGCTTAAAACAATCTTTTATTGTGTGAAAGATGTGACAGTTTATACAAAAAAGATATTAAGTTCAAAGTTAAATATGTCCAATTAGTGAGCTAGACTTATCTACCAATATATAAAAACATTAATAACAGAGTACTTTTAACATGTTTATTTTAAGCATTTGTAAAAAATACACAACTTTTAAAAGTTTACAAATTCTCTTGACAAATAAAACCTAGAACCTTTACACAAAGCGGAACGCTGAATTATAATAACAATAATTATAAAACGATGAACTCGGCACATTCTCGGAAAACGTTCCGGCAGAAGGCTGAAGTTCTCATGCATCCAGGAACGCCCAGGAAAACGCAACCGAGGAACAGAGCAGCAACCGTGCCGGAAAAACTTCTCAAACAACGTTATCCACCAATGGGCGGAGAGGAAACACACACACACACACACAAACACACACAAACAAACACAACCACGCGGTTTTGAGAACTCCTGTTATTTTAACTGGCATCAACATCGGGGTCAGGGAACAACGCCGGCCCAGGACTGAGTTGAGGAACGCTGGAGGAATGAGAAGCAAGAAGGCACCGGTTGGTCTTGTCGCCTCGGCCCCATCCCCCGCGTCCGCTGGAGAGAGACCGAGGGGACACACAGAGGTGGCGCAGCAGGGGTCCGCGGCCCTCCGTTGTCGTGGGAACCAGAACAAGGTTTTTTACCCTCAGAGTCGTAGGTGAGGGACGGGCATGGTGACGTCGCGGAAGAACCGGTGGACTAGAGCGTTTTTGGCCGATATCCTCTTGTTGGGGTCGTAACTCAGCATTTGCTGGAAAGATAAAGACGACAAAGGTGAGAGGATTATCGTGAGAGGGTGAGGCCGGGGATCAGGGCTTGTGTTAATAAGGCGCTGTGCGACACTGAGGGAGAGCAGCTCACTAGTGTCGTTGTAGTTCCCTGCTCCACCAGGGTGTGGTGCACGGCATTAAGGAGCGTAGGCAAGTAGAGGAGCTACAGCCTGGTTTCTATATCGGAAAATAACAAAACAGAACTACTCTTGGAGGGCGACACACTGTCCCAGGAGGAGGAGACCGCAGCGGTGGGGTAAGACGACCTGCCGCTAAGCAAACCAACCCAGGCGTTTATTGAGACCGACCTATAACTAGTGATCGACCGATATTATCGGCCGATATTTGCGTTTTTTACGTGTAGCGGCATTGGCCGATATTTCTTTCAGCTATCGGCCGTTTTTTTGGGGGTTTTTTTAAATTATTTTTTATTATTATTTTCTTCGACATTATTTACAGACAGTTCAATAAATGTTCATTTTTTTTAAATTGAGACATTGTAACATTTGTTATCATCATTGTGTCGTTTTTATGATGTTAATTGAGGGAGGCTTAGCCTGGAAATCCAGACCCACATCTAGAAAACTGTAGGGTCTGGCAACGAGTAATGAAAATGGCCCAACTCGAGGGGCGGCACCAAGCATGCATTTGAAAATATCACTGGATAACACACATTGGACAACACTATGACCAATCAGAAGAATGCAAGGGGTGACGTATCCAGACCAGTGGAGCTAACCAATAGGTAAGACTCTTGCCGTATCCGGTCGGTAAAACAGCAACGCTTTTGGCCCGCCTATATTGATACATCGATGGCCAGAATATACAAGAGTATATTGCTCGTTCCCAGAGTGACTCGCTGAGCAAATTCAAATTGTACTCTCGCGAGAACTCTGGATTTCCAGGGTATTATCGGCTCCAAATATCGACTCAAGAAAATCGGTATCGGCGTATCAGTTATCGGCTAAGGCTGATGAAAAGATATCGGTATCGGCCCTAAAAAATCCATATCGGTCGATCCCGACCTATAACCCAGTACCCGCTACCAGCCCCTAGCGCAGCTTACCGCCAGCAGCTCTCGGCCGTCCTCGTCCAGCGGGGGGACCACCTTGTTCATGTCCTGCCGCGCCCACTTGGGGAAGGAGGGCTTGTAGTCGGGCATGGAGGTGACGCCCGGCCACACCGTCTCGTCCGGCGTTCCCAGCGTCCGGAAGATCCGGAACAGCTGGTCGATCTCCGAGTCCCCGGGGAACAGGGCCCGCTTGGTGATCTGGGGGGCAGGGGGGAGAGGGTGGAGAGAGGGGAGACAGGGGAGAGGGGAGAGGGTGGAGAGGAGAGGGGAGAGAGAGGAGAGGGGGAGACAGGGGAGAGAGGAGAGGGGGAGAGGGGGGAGAGAGGAACGGGGGGAGAGAGGGGAGAGAGGGGAGAGAGGAGAGGGGGGAGACAGGGGAGAGAGAGGAGAGGGGGGAGAGAGGGGAGAGGGGGGAGAGAGGGGAGAGAGGAGAGGGGGGAGAGAGGAGAGAGAGGGGAGACAGGGGAGAGAGAGGAGAGGGGGGAGAGAGAGGAGAGGGGGGAGACAGGGGAGAGGGGGGAGACAGGGGAGAGAGAGGAGAGAGAGGAGAGGGGGAGAGGGGGAGACAGGGGAGACAGGGGAGTGGGGGGAGACAGGGGAGAGAGAGGAGAGGGGGGAGAGAGGAGAGAGGGGGGAGACAGGGGAGAGGGGGGAGACAGGGGAGAGGGGGGAGACAGGGGAGAGGGGGGAGAGAGAGGAGAGGGGGGAGACAGGGGAGAGGGGGGAGAGAGAGGAGAGGGGGGAGACAGGGGAGAGGGGGGAGAGAGAGGAGAGGGGGGAGACAGGGGAGAGGGGGGAGAGAGAGGAGAGGGGGGAGACAGGGGAGAGGGGGGAGAGGGGGGAGAGCGAGGAGAGAGGGGAGACAGGGGAGGGGGGAGAGGAGAGGGGGGAGAGAGGAGAGGGGGGAGAGCGTGGCCGTGAGGTGAGAACGTCAGCCTTCTGTTGGAACGTCTTCCGTTTGGAGAACGTTTGGAGTTCATGGTTTTATAATCATTATTATAATTAAGCTTTCCGCTTTGTGTAAAGGTTCTAGGTTGTATTTGTTAAAATAATATGTATTTTTTTATTTATTTTTTAATCTTTTTTTACAATAGCTTAAATTAAAACCTGTTAAAAGTACTGATGTAATGTTTTTATATATTTGTAGATCATAGTCCAGCAAACTAATGGAACATTCTTCATTTTGAACGCAATATCTTTCTATATAAATAGTCACACACTTTCACACAATAAAAGACTGTTTGAAGCATGGCTTGGCGTGCGTCGCTGGACCCTCGCGGTCGGGCGGGCGCTACAGACGGGGGGGGGGGGGGGGGGGGGGGGACAGCGGTGTGCTACACACTACTGAAGGACGTACCATCTCAGCGAAGATGCAGCCCAGGCTCCACAGGTCCACGGCGGTGGAGTAGTATTTACAGCCCAGGAGGATCTCCGGAGCTCGGTACCAGAGCGTCACCACCTGCAGGGGGAGACATCCCAGCGTAGAGGTGTAGAAACAATATGGCGTTACCCCAACCCTAGGAGATAACAGCGGAGCCGGACGGGGCTGCTGTGATCCCCGACCCCTCTGACCTCATGCGTGTACGTGCGGACCGGCACGCCGAAGGCCCTGGCCAGGCCGAAGTCGGCCAGCTTGATCTCTCCCTGGGCGTTGATAAGAAGGTTCTGGGGCTTCAGGTCCCGGTGGAGGACCCGGTGGGAGTGGCAGAAGGCAAGGCCCTGCAGCAGCTGGAAGAGGTAGCTCTGCCAGGAGGGACATGGGAAGACCGTTACATTTACATTCAGGGCGTCTAGCAGACGCTTTTATCCAATGCGACTAGGGCTGCACGATTCAGGGAAAAATGTGAATCACGATTTTTTTGCTTAGAATCGATATCACGATTTCCTGTCACGATTTTTTTCTCACAAATAAAAAAAACATTTTCTTTTTATTTATTTTTTTTATTGCACACATGAACCATGACAACAAAAAGGTGCAGTATCAAAAACGAGTATACTGAACCAACTTTAACATACATAAGCATAAATAAAACACAAATCTTTTCTTTGGAACATGGGCCTCTCATATGACCCTATATGTGACCCTGAACATGGCACTTAAAGATTCCTGGCAAGAAACAAAAGTCTGTCCACATGCTCTGGCTTTAGTGATGCACGGTGGCATGTCACAATGTTGCCCGCTGTACTGAACAGCCGCTCAGAAGGTGAGCTGGTAGCTGGAATGCAAAGGTATTTCTTCACCAACACAGACAACGGTAGATATACAGATGTATTTTGGCCCCACCAGATTAAGATTAATCTTCACCATATCCATAATCATATCCTTTGCTAGATGGTTAGCAATTGCGTCCGTTACTTCCTTACTCCTACTGGAGTTATGTGGGTATGGGGTTGCCTTGTGCAAGGTGTCAGTAATGGATGTCTGTGTTGTTAATGTTGGACGACTTTCAGACTTTTTCTTGCCTTGTACAGCTTCATCATATTGCACTTTGTGGTGACGATTGAGGTGCTGGTATAGATTTGTGGTGTTACTTTGCGGTGCTGCAACGATCGCAAAGCATGCCTTGCAAATCCCTTAAACTGACCCTCGTTGTTTTGCCGAAAACAAATACAAATACTACAGCGGAAATACTTCCACACCACCGAATTCGAGCCTTTTTTTGGAACGAGTTCCTTTTGTGTCTGAGGGGTTGGCTGATTCTCGCCACTAGTAGCTGGGTCCTCATCATCAAAATCCATTTTGTCTTCACTTTTTATCTCGTCGCACTCGCAGTCGCACTATCTTTCCGAACTACTGCGCTCTCTGCTGCTCCATGATTGAAACACGTGACTAAAAGGCGCTTCGTCATTGGCTGAGGGTGAAGCCCTTCTCAGATCCTAGAAGGGAGAGAGCGCTTGGGAGTGCTTTTAAACCATGGACCTATGTTTTAAACTCACAGAAGAAAGTCGCGTTTGTCAGTTGGACTCGGCTCATAAAAAAAAAAGAATTGAATTAATCGATTAATTTAAAACTTAAATCGACACGGGGGTGTATCGAGATCGCGATTTTATAACGATTTATCGTGCAGCCCTAAATGCGACTTACGTACTTCTGGCAAATGTGTTAATAAGTACATTTGGCAACAAAGAGACACCTTATATCGCTTTCAGTACAGTAAAGGTATTCATAGAACAAGAAGTGTTGGACAACATGTTGGACTTTGACATCACTATCAATTGTTCACTATTAAGGTTACTAACAGAAGACACTATGTTTAACCCATTTGTGCCGGCTGCTGTGCGGCAGCCGCTGGCACAAATGGGTTAAGTGCCAGGACGTACAACATACAATAAGTCTGTAACATTCAGACTACACGTTCCAGCTGATCGGTCTCATCTTCCAGAGAACCCATAGGGATGAAGGTTGTGTGTACCTTCACCAGGGGCAGAGGGACGCCGGTGATGGAGGAGTCCATGAACTTCTTCAGGTCCTGGTGAAGGAACTCGAAGACGAGGTAGAGCTTATTCTCCGTGTGGATGACGTCCAGCAACCTGGGGTGGGGTGGGGGGAGAAGGGTCAGCTCAGCCTTTCACCTCGGCGTTACACCTGGTGCTGGCTGGAAACAGATGAGGACCTACTTGACGATGTTGGGGTGACTGAGTTCTTTCAGGAGAGAGATTTCCCGGATGGCCGTGCTTGGCACCCCCTCCGTTTCCCTGGTAACCAGGAAGTATAAAACAACATGTTGGACTTTGACATCACAGAACACAACAGCATACTCGCATTCTGTGGCTTAACAAAAGATAAAGCGCTAGAGTATATTTCCATTACGAGACAAATTATAGCGTAATGATATTAGTATTAGGCTTACCCCAGCCAGCAGTACTGTTACCCCAGCCAGCAGTAGTTACCCCAGCCAGCAGTACTGTTACCCCAGCAGTAGTGTTACCCCAGCAGTAGTGTTACCCCAGCAGTACTGTTAACCCAGCCAGCAGTACTGTTAACCCAGCCAGCAGTACTGTTACCCCAGCAGTAGTGTTACCCCAGCCAGCAGTACTGTTAGCCCTGCCAGCAGTACTGTTACCCCAGCCAGCAGTACTGTTACCCCAGCCAGCAGTACTGTGACCCGAGCCAGCAGTACTGTGACCCCAGCCAGCAGTACTGTGACCCCAGCCAGCAGTACTGTTACCCCAGCCAGCAGTACTGTTACCCCAGCCAGCAGTACTGTTACCCCAGCCAGCAGTACTGTGACCCCAGCCAGCAGTACTGTTACCCCAGCCAGCAGTACTGTTACCCCAGCCAGCAGTACTGTGACCCCAGCCAGCAGTACTGTGACCCCAGCCAGCAGTACTGTCACCCCAGCCAGCAGTACTGTCACCCCAGCCAGCAGTAGTGTTACCCCAGCCAGCAGTAGTGTTACCCCACAGCAGTGTCACCCCAGCAGCAGCAAAAGTAGTATTACCACAGCAGCAGTGTTACGCCACCAGGACTTACGTGTCGAGTCGGATTTTCTTGAGGGCAACCGTCTCGCCCGTGACTTTGTTCTTGGCTTTGTAGACCACGCCGTATGTCCCCTCGCCGATCTTCTCCACCTTCTGAAACGAGTCCATCCTGAAGGCTCCTGGCGCGGCTCTCCTGGAGTCAGCACTGCGACAGACACTAGCTACACAGCGGCGTTACAACGACCAAAACCACCGACAAATCCACCGTCTAACTTGTTATTATATATATATTTTTTTTTACTTATACGGCCCACAGCTGTAATTCCTCTATAAAAGACACTTCTTATGATTTTTTTTGGACAGACTCAAATTGTCGGTAAGAGTGTTAGCTCTGCCATGGGTAAATGCTAACGTGAAACAATAATAAAGAAACGGATAAGCGCGCGTCAACTCTGAACGGGGTGGAACCTATCAGCGGTTCCCGCTTTCTCCCGGAGTACGCTTGTTTTTGTTCACTTTCGGGACGCCAATGTCAGCCAGGCTGGGGCAAAAATTAGACAAACCCTGTATTGCTACACTTTTCCGTTCGTTTGCTAAACTATACATGATATAACTATATAGAATATAGCTATATCATATATATCGTATAGCTTAACTATAAAACATACTATAAATTAAATTATAGTAGGAAGGTAGTTTAAGACCTATTGTAAGTCATTGTGAAACATCCTAATTGTGGGAGTTAGAGCGGAGTCAGCGGCAAGTGCTGGAGTTGAAAACAAGCATTCACGGAACTGCGGTTTTCACGTGACTTCAGGCCCCGCCTCCCTTGGAAAACTTGAGCAGCTGTCCCGTGACGTCACCTTCAACACAGAGGATGCTGATCCCAGACCACAATATTAACAATAACTGTATTAAGTGAATGATAACATAGTATAGGCTGTATTACGGTGTTCAAGAGGCCTATCGAGTTTGAGAGTCCTCAATGACAGTATTACTTACACTCCTCCTAAGGTCTGTTTTTCGGCCTCTTTTGGAACGTTGGCCTCTTTTCAAATAAGATTATATATATAAGTAATTTAATAATTATATAATAAAGCTATATACTACTTTACCCCAGTCATGGTCAATGGCTCCATGCAGAGAAGCATAACATTTCACCACAATTATTATCGCCTCTCATTATTTTTAATATTTTAGGAATATTCTTTCTAAAATATTCCCGAAATGGTAAATTCTTCTTCGTTAACAAATATAAATAAGAATAATAATTCACCCCTTTTTTTCATGTAACATCCCGTCCCCGTTGAGCGTGACTTCACTCGGGGGTGAAGCCTGGGTATTCGTGGTATTTCAGGTCAGGTGCTCCGCGGGGAGGACTTACCAGTAAGCTCTGTTGTCAGAGAGGCACACGAGGGATCACATGCAGGCTCGCTGCAGCGGTCTCCCAGACATGAGACAGCGCTCAGCCTCCTGGTCCCGGAGACCGGCGGACAGAGTTCCCATTGAGCTCTGCTCTCCAGCCATGGCTGCTCCGCTCCAGGGCCCGGGTCATCTGCTCGGTCTAATGAGAACCGCTCTTCCCTGCTGGCCTATGGAGCACACCATCTATTATGTAGACACCGGAGTCACTCATTTAGAGTGGACTCGTAATGTACTCATTAAGATCTGGGTTAGAGGTAACCTGTTGGATAATTATTATTGCGCCATAATGGGTCTACTCTGACTTTTAAATGATTCTCATTAGATGGGAAAACCTACTCTTTATTTCATTTACTTAATTAAAGGTACAATTATATGGGTTTCTACCCACAGCATAGAAAAAACAATACTCCGCAAGATGAGAAATAAAATGCTGTATTATTATCGTTAACCATTATCATTAAATTATGAAAACAACACTTTCTTATAATTAAAGAAAACATAAATTAGGCTCAATGAAGCAGCACGGGTGTGTGGTGCTCACAACGATGTGCCCCCGCCTCAACGAAAGGCCTGCAGATAGACGCTCTGTGACGCGCCGTGCTCGGGGAACAAAAGGAAGCTATTGATTGGCTATGCTCACCCTCATCTTGTGACCCTCTTGCGGACTCAAAGGTCAGATGTGATAATTTGCATGACTAAGACAGCTCCATTAAATCCTCGATGGGCCACAGACATGGCCCACTGTATTAACTGTATTTTCTTCCAAAATTATTTATTTTTTGGAAGAAAATGAATGCATAGTAATGTGTCAAGCATTCTAGTTAAATTAAAAATAAATATATTTTTTATTTTAAACTCATTATTTACCGTTTGAATTCATGTACTACCTATTTTGGTCCACATCTGTTTATTGAATGTAATTCCTGCTTTAAAAAGTTTTGTCTATAGAAAGATATATTTTACATATTCCTTTCCTAGCATAATGTCTTAGAACATATATCAATACATACATTTATTCTAATAGATCAGAAATCTGAAATTAATCAAAGACTCAAAATGTGATCAGAACGATTATTAAAAGAAGAAACTAATAACAAAACTGTGATTGCTCAATGAATAGTGATCAATAACATCTATTGGAGTACAGTACAGAACCAATCAGTTACAACAGAACCCAGAGTTTATCAATGAACAATGATCACTAACATCTATTGGAGTACAGTACAGAACCAATCAGTTACAACAAAACCCAGAGTTTATCAATAAACAATGATCAATAACCACTATTAGAGTACAGTACTCAACCGATCAGTTACAACAGAACAAAGAGTTTATCAATAAACATTGAACAATAACATGTATCAGAGTACAGTACAGAACCGATCGGTTACAACAGAACCCAGAGTTTATCAATGAACAATGATCACTAACATCTATTGGAGTACAGTACAGAACCAATCAGTTACAACAGAACCCAGAGTTTATCAATGAACAATGATCACTAACATCTATTGGAGTACAGTACAGAACCAATCAGTTACAACAGAACCCAGAGTTTATCAATAAACAATGATCAATAACCACTATTAGAGTACAGTACAGAACCGATCAATTACAACAGAACAAAGAGTTTATCAATAAATATTGATCAATGACCACTATTAGAGTACAGTACTCAACCGATCAGTTACAACAGAACAAAGAGTTTATCAATAAACATTGAACAATAACATGTATCGGAGTACAGTACAGAACCGATCGGTTACAACAGAACCCAGAGTTGACCAAAGAGGGCGGGGCCAATGGGCAGCCTGGATGATGATGTCAGAGATGAGAGGAACGTTTATGCTAATTCAGGACCAGAGGTTCTCTTAAAGAGGCTCAGAAGTCCTCCCTTTCGTCAGTCTGGAAGTTGTTTAGAACAGGTGAGAAGTAGGATCAGACGGTCGTGCTAAAATGGGGACGGTAACTCTGTTGGTTCTGGTATTGGCTTTCACATCTACAACTGTGGCAAGTGAGTACATCTCCAGTTCCTTGATAGCATGGTTGGATCTGATCAATGGTTGCATGCTTATTTGTCTTGCTCACTAAATTCCCAATGTGTTTCATTGATTTGTTTCGCCACTGTGACAAAAAAACGATGGTATTAACACCTCCTGAACAAACAATACTTGCTTGTTGCTTGTTAATGGTTTGAGAATTTGTGCTTCCTCATTTTGCTCAAAGGCATCATGTAGTTTAATTAGATGTGACCAATGTTACTAATCATCTTAACCTCCATGTCAACTAGTGGTCTCACGCTTGTTAGGTTATGTGTGTTCTCTTTGAGACTATAGTAATCCATTCATTGAAGTGTGTGGTGAATTTATCTAAGATTTTACACTGATTTCATGGCCACTCAAATCACCGCTCTTCACAAATTCAAATAAATTCAAAGCAATCATTTAAAAACTGAAACTTAGAATCTTCCTATTAGTTTACATTCAGGATACTTTTAATTTGTTTACTCTGATTTGGATACTTTGCGTAAAACCAAATGATTAGAGTAAGGTTGTGGATGAGGTTTCCCACACGGATCATCAGCCAAGTTGAAGGGAAGGTGGCTGCACGTCTGAGCTCTCATTCCACCGCTGGGATTACCGCCGCTCAGATGATGGTCACATGAAAAGGATTGGGGGGTTTCATTCCGGTCTTGTGACTGGCGCCCCTAGACCTCAACACACGTCATACCTTCACCATTTACCATTGTGCCATGTTCACTCTGCCTGCCAAGTTTACAGAACACCACATTTAAAATCAAAACATTTAAGTGGATTTGCATAGGAAAATTTGAAAGAATAAACAAAACATCTCTTAGAAATTGGGCCTTAAGGAATTTTCAAATAGAACATGTGATTTTTGTGTTACAGGCTGAATCATATATTGCAAAACCCTTTAGGTGCGTTCAGAAGGCATCATATATTTTGTCTTTCAGGGTCTAAGGTTCAGTTCACACGGTTTCGTTCATGGAACTCAAGAATGTACCCCGTATGGAGAGATGGAGACTCAAGATTCAGAAACTGTTGGACTGGTGAGAACACTTATTACAATCTATGTTTAACTCTTAAAAGGTTTCATTAGGTGTTCTGACACTATGGGCCTTTACAGATTGGTCAAATGTTAATCCTTATAAAACTCAGAAAACCCTAGATTTCTTCAGATCGATGTGCACTATAATCCCGTGGGTTATTTCCTGTATGTTTAGAACTGATGTTTACCTAAATGTTCCACATTGACGTCGTTTATCTTCTTCCCATGGCTGGGTTCAAGGCGGTAACATATCCTTTGAAGTCCGTAACGACGCGCCCACCCTGACGGGTGCCAAGGCGACCTTCAACATCGACCTCCACTTCCCCACCAACCAATCCGTGCTCCCCGACGGTCAGGTGGTCTGGGCCAGGAACTGCACCGTCGACGGTCAGCCATCTTCTCCTTTCTTTGAGATCGTTTTTTACGCTTTTATGACATGGGAACACTGTTATATTTACATTTACATTCAGGGCTTTGAGCAGCCGACTTTATTCAACGCGACTTACAATAAGTACATTTGTCAGAAGATAGTGAAACAATAATACATCTCTGTCGGTACAGTAAGGATGTTCATAGAACCAAGTGCCAAGCACTAACAATCACTATGTTAACCCATTCCCCATACACATCAAAGATAGCTAGGATAAGATGCTACACCATGCTGTGTACTATTTAAAAGTGCCAGGACGTACCACATACAATAAGTGTGTACATTAAGTGCCAGGACGTACAACATACAATAAGTGTGTACATTAAGTGCCAGGACGTACAACATACAATAAGTGTGTACATTAAGTGCCAGGACGTACAACATACAATAAGTTTGTACATTAAGGGGCCAGGTCATCATTCTCTTGGTCATCCATCACCTTCAGGCCTTGCTCTCCGGGCCTTTTGGCGTTGCATCCTGGTTCATTGTTTGTACTCTTCTGATTGGTCCCTTCCAGGGCGGGACTATGTGGAGGGGCAGGCGGTGTACGCTGACCGGGCCTCAGGCGGCAGAGGAGTCGGGGTGTTCCCGGACGGCTCCCCCTTCAACAGGACTCAGGACCGGAAGCCCCGCTACGTGTTTGTGTGGAAAACTTGGGGTACAGATTTTTTTATTTTTTATTTCTTGGTTTATTTCAGGGTCATTGCACACTAATCAACAGCGAAACTGTAAGTGAGCCAGAGTTAGCCTAAAAGGCTTGTTTGCATCCGTTGTCCCCGGCCAGATATTCAAAAAGATGACCTAAAACTCGTTGTTGAGACGTAGTCATTCTAATTTGCATGTTGAACATTGTATCTCTCTTTATCGTGTCATGATCTATCGGCATAGCAATGATTTTTAACGAAAAAATTACATATTTTATGATTTGCCCAATGTTTTATCAACCCCAGTGAAGTAATGAAACATAAAAGTATTTTTGTTCCCCATATCTATCATCTTTTAACAAAATTAGTTTTTTAGAAATGGACAATATCTGTGTATGGAAATGAATTGTACAGCTAGAGTCCAGAGACGATGTTAAAGATTCAGAAGTGTCGCTCAACTGACTGCTCCAGCTCAGTCGACAGCTTCTAGTGTTCTTATGAGTGGTTTGGTTTCCTCCAAAGGTCGCTTCTGGCAGGTGGCCGATGGCCCCTCCTCCTCCCTCAGCATTGACACCCTCAACGTCCCGCTGGGCTCCTACAAAATGGAGGTGGTCATCTACCACAGCCGTGGAGACGACCAGTTCATCCCCCTCGGCTATGCCTCCACACAGTTCTCCATCACCGGTTAGAGCACTTATTACAATACATGTTTAACTTAACTTTAAAGGGTTGACTAGGTGTTCTGAGACTACAGGCCTTTACAAATTGATAAAATCTTAATCCTTACAAAACTCATAAAACCTTACATAGCTTGGTGTACATTATAATCGACCATGTTATACTCCTCTATGATCAACACCCTGCAACTCCTCTATCATCTCATGGTTATACCCTAACGTCTCGTTTCCTCACCCTCAGACCAAATCCCCTTCACCATCTCCCTCAGCCAGATCAACGACGTCAACCAGAACGACCAGAGCTTCATCCAGAACCGAGCTATCGCCTTCAACGTCCGGCTCCACGATCCAAGCCAGTACCTGGGCTCCTCCGACATCACCTTCAACTGGGACTTTGGGGACCAGACCGGGACCCTCATCTCCAGGGACCTGAGCGTGACTCACACCTACCTGTCACCAGGCGCCTACAAACCCAAGGTGGTCCTGATGGCCACCATTCCCAACGCCTGTGCCGAGACCACCACCGGTACGATGCCATGAACTCAACATCCAAATCCTGCTGTTTGTTCTCCCACTCATCCTCCTTTTACCACTCTTTGCTACTTTTGAAATATATATTATAGGTATTGTCCGTCACCCATTAAACCTCTCACTTTACCTTCCTCAGTGGCCCCAGTCGCTCCCTCAGCTGCCCCTGTAGTCGTTGTAGTGGCCTCCACCCCGAGCCCAATCCCAGCTGACGACCTGGCCCTCGCTGCCTCCGTCCAGCCCGGGACCGACCTCGCTGTGGACACAGAAGCCGAGGCTGCCGTGGCCCCTGCAGCAGAGGGGGAGGCAGACGCCGCCGTGGCCCCGGAAACCGTAGAGGCCACTGAGGCCGTTGTGGTGCCTGGGGATGAAGAGGCCGTTGTCGTCCCTGCAGCAGGAGAGGCTGTGGAGGTCGTCCTGGCCCCTGGAGATGAAGAGGTCGTAGAGGCCGCTGTTGCCCCTGAAACCGTAGATGCTGTGGAGGCCGTTGTGGTCGCTGGAGATGAAGTGGCTGTTGAGGCAGCTGTCGCCCCTGCAGGTGAAGAGGTGGTCGAAGCCGCTGTGACCCCGGCAACCATAGAGGCTGTTGAGGCCGTTGTGGTCGCTGGAGATGAAGTGGCTGTTGAGGCAGCTGTCGTCGTCCCTGAGGCAGAAGAGGCTGTTGAGGCCGCCGTGGCCCCTGAGGCAGAAGAGGCTGTTGAGGCCGCCGTGGCCCCTGAGGCAGAAGTAGCTGTTGAGGCCGCTGTGGCCGCTGTAGATGAAACCGCTGTCCCCACCGATGCGGCTGTCGTCGCTGTCGCGGTCGATGGCGTGGCCGTGGAGGCAGAAGAAGCCCTGGTGGTGGAGGCTGCCACTGCCGCTCCAGTGGAGGCAGTGGAGCAGGTGGAGGCGGTTGCCGTGGTAACAGAGGCAGCCCCGGCCGATAACGTCCTGGTACCTGCTGCCACTGAGAGCACCGAAGTGGTCGTGGAGGTCGCACCCGCGGTCGACGCTGAGGCGGAAGTAGCAGAGGTCGAATTCAATGAGGGCGCAGTCCCAACAGGTGACCAATTATGTTCACACGTTACATTACTCCCATTCCATCAACTTTCCCAGCATCTCAGGCCACATAACTCTGTTAAACATCCGAAAAACGATCTTCCATTTTCACCCCGAAAAAAAGTTGGCGTAGTCGCGGTGGAGTTGGCGGCTGAGGTGGAGGTCACCGCGGAGAACGAGCCTGCCCAGGTGGCGCTGGTCCTGACCAAGAGACAGGCCCCCGAAGCCCCCGCAGACTGCACCGTCTACCGCTACGGCTCCCTGGCCACCTCGGTGGAGATCATCCGTGAGTGAAGCCAAGCGTTTGCGTTCTGAATTCGATGCATGGTACTCGGGTCGTCGTAAGTGGATGGGAAGGTCTTCATGGTTGTCTTCTTCTTGGCCCCTCTACACTACAGAGGGCATAGAGAGTGTGGAGATCCTACAAGTTTCCAACGTGGTGTCCCAGACGACTGAGCTGGGGCAGAATGCCGTGGACCTGACCATCAGCTGTCAAGGAAGGTGAGGAATCACGGCCGAATCTCTTCCCCTTCCTACTCAGTGCTGCTGGGTTACCCTCAGTCAGCAGGGACTTAACACAGCACTGCGGTCGGTCCGGATGTATTCCCACTGTGTCATGTGACCTCCCGCAGCCTGCCCAGTGAGGTGTGCACCGTGGTCTCCGACGCCGACTGCGTGACGCCCGTGGAGACGGTGTGCGGCGTGGCGCTGCCGTCCCCGGACTGCCAGCTGGTCCTCCGCCAGTTCTTCAACGGCTCCGGCGAGTTCTGCGTCAACGTGTCGCTCACCAACGACGTGAGCCTCGCCGTGACCAGCGCCAGAGTCAGCGTCACCGTCGGTACGTGGGGTTAATTTTTTATCTTTTAGTTAATTTATTTTTTTACAATATTTTAAGTGCAGTCATACAATACGTCAAATCATATCTTATTGATGGTACAGTGAGGTGCCCCTGGGTATGGTGGGATTGATTTTTTAATAGACTTATAAAAAGAGAGAGTGCCCATCTGCGTCTCCTCAGGAAGCTGAGAGCTTGGGAGTTATTGTTGTCTCACTCTGTGCACTGGAACCACAGGTTCATCGGGTTCTCCTGCCGGCACCGCCGCTACTGTACTGGGAGTCATGGTCATCGTGGGCATCATGGGCACCATTGGACTGATGTACAGGTGAGCAATCTTTCGACCAATGAGATTGGTGTACAGGTGAGCTATTATTCCACCAATAAGATTGATGTAAAGGTAGGCAATCTTTCAATCAATGAGATTAATGTACTGGTGGGCAATCTTTAGACCAATGAGATTGATTTACAGGTGGGCTATCTTTCGAGCAATGAGATTGATGCACAGGTGAGCTATCCTTAAGCCAATGACAATCCCTCATCTCACCTCCCCTCCTCTCCACAGACGGGTGAAGCAGTACCAGCCCCTGCGAGAGGAGGGTGAGGGCAGTGGGGTCAATACCATCACATCGGTGCCCCTGCTGCTGTGGAACCTACTGAGCCGCCAGTCTCCCGGAGAGAGTCGTCCCCTGCTCCAGAGCCGAGGCGTCTAGGGCCAGGCTGCCATCACAACCCCACCCCCTTCCCCTGAGGACAGGCTCACACTATAGCCCAACGTGTAGGCCCCTGTTCTAACACAACCTGACGGAAACACACCTTCGCACAATCCCCTGTGAACGTGTTCAACGACCAGATGCAGAAATGGAATAACTTCATTTGCAGATGAAATAAAATAATTTCCATGGATGGGCGTCAATAAATGCTTCCGTTGTGAGAAAATCTTGTATTTATTTTGACTCCACTTATTTTTTATTTAATGGCACTAATTGTTTTTTAACTTATTTGTGACGTACTAAGTCCTTAGAGAAGAATCACCATTATTAATGTTAACCTCTTTTCAATTCCTATTCCAATGTAGTTTAAATCATATGCCCTTTCCAGTGTTTGCCGTACTTAATAAAAGTTTAAGACTTACATCATCGTGTTTCATCATCTTGTTTTTCTTAAAATTTCCTTAATTTCCTATTCATTTGATCATACATTAATTAAATAGTGACCTCTGTCCATTCTAACATTATACTAACTTAGAGTATTATATTATTAGTTTAATCTATTAACTTACATTATGATCACGACAGCAAGGAGAAAAATATGAGTACGCTCAACCAGTTACTGTTGGTTACCTCTCCATCTTCTCCTGCTCTAATCCTAACACTAACCCAAACCTAACCCAAAACCTTACCCTAACTCTAAGCTAACCCTAAACCTTACCCTGCCCCTAACCCAAACCCTTACCCAAACCTAACCCTAACATTAACCCTGACCTTCAACCTAACACTAAACCAAACCCTAACCCTAACACCAACCCTTACCCGAACCGTGACCCTAACCCTAACCCTAACCCTTAACCTAAACCTAAACCTAATCCTAACCCTAAAGACGTCATCCCTGACCTTGTCTCAATCCTTCTCCACGGCTGCCACATCTTCCCTGGCCTCAGACACATCCTAAGGAGGTTCTGATTGCGAGAGACCTGGTCCAAGGGGGGATGCAGAGTCTAGGTGAACTATCAATACAGCCGTATGGATCATTCTCAGCACTCCACTACAGGGTGGGTGGCTGGTTTCGTGTATTGTAGCGTATTGCCATCTTTGATCACAGTGTCACACCAATCTACAAACCAGATATTTAGCTTTGGCGGCACCAAAGCTAGCATCTTTTGGCAGACCACTAACATATTTGAACATATACAGAACGTCATATTTCCACTGACCATTCAAATATTTGAAAAACCATTAACATTTCCGGCCCCTGACCACATCCTCCTGAGTAGCAAACTGAAGGCCATAAGCGTATCATTCGATGTTTAGTCTCAATGCAAGCTTTTCTTAGTTGAGCCACTAAGAGCAGCGTTGTGGTGAGTCCTCCCAGCCCAGATGACTGGGCACAAGAGCCAGTTTGAACAGGATATGAGGGGAGCAACTCAGCTTGTCTGGAACCCAGATCAACCCAGACAGATCAATACATAGTGCACCATCCCATCATCCACCAGCTATGGCACGGCCGGCCGAGGGGAACGGCCGGTAACACGGAAGTTCTCCACTCCCTACTCAGATTCCCACAAATTAAGCTCTTCAAACAGTAGATGTTTTTTTTTACATTTAATTAAACAAAACTTAGTAGGACAACTGAAACTCCCGTGAACACAAACCTAGCTGCCACCTGGCAAGCCAGTCAGTAGTATCGATTAACTCATCATCCAATCAACTCAAACAAACGTAGCAATAGGCTGGCATGCCAGGAAACATGAACACAAGAAGGGACATCAACACAAACACATACACTAAACTATGACCACGGGTCATAACAAGCTCTCTCTGACATACATCAGAGGAACCTTGATATTATAGATCCTCCCTTCAGAAGTCCAGGAATCCTTCCATGTTCTACTTACAAGATGGTGGTAGGAGTAATGTATAATATAGAGGTTTCTACATGTGTGAGACAGAGATATCACTGACATGCGTGTTGCTCCTGGGCTCCACGAGGAGGGAGATGGAGAGAAAAGGCTCACATACTACGGCGGACATCTGAGCAGCCTGGGAAGATGAGAGCTCCAGCCCGACGCATTCTGCCGTATTCAACAGATAAGTGCTCAGTCAGCAAGGAGGTGAAACCTGAACCACTAAAGAAGGAACCCATGAGAAGGAGTGAGGCTGATGGGTGTGGTGTGGAGACAGAAGACCCGTGGAGACATGGTGATGGAAAATAATGAGTTGTACTTGTACTTGAATCCTGTTTAAAACCGGGACAAGGATGTGATTGGAAAGAGTATTTTGCGCATTTCGTATATTTCTTAAAATATTACAGTATTGGATGGAGTTTGGCGGTATTTCCCCATCCCACGACATAAGCGATGCATTTGTGTGATTGCAACACTTCCAAACAGTGTCCACACGGTGGCAGTGCAACAGAGGGGAGACGCCCGCGTTTAAAAGGGTGTGCCACAAGAGTCTGTACATACTGTATGTGCTGGCTGAAGACACAAAAGACTTTATAAAGGACGTGGCTATAAGAGTCCTTACATCTGTTTGTGTGGGCTTGATACACAACAGTGTTTATAAAAGTTGTGGCTATAAGAGTCTGTTCATCTCTTTTTGTGAAGGCTTGTACACAACAGAGCGAACACAGACACTTTTCACAACGTTTATTTCAGTGTACTTCGCACACGTGTTTTAGTTATGACCATGTGTTGAGAACAGAGTGCGGCTGACATGCAGGTCACATGACACACTGCAGTGCAGAGAAAGAGAGGACTGAATTCACTGCAGCAAATGGACCTTCAGAGAAGACCAAGAAAGGTCCTTCAGTTCAGACCAGGAAAGGTTCTTCAGATCAGACCAGGAAAGGTCCTTCTGATTGGACTAGGTAAGGTTCTTCAGATCAGACCAGGAAAGGTCCTTCTGATTGGACTAGGTAAGGTTCTTTAGAAGGACCAAGAAACGTTCTCCTGATCAGACCGGGAAACGTTCTTATGAACGGACTAGGAAAGGTTCTCCTGATCAGACCAGGAAAGGTTCTTCTGAACGGACCAGGAAAGGTTCCTCAGATCAGACCAGGAAAGGTTCTTCTGAACGGACTAGGAAAGGTTCTCCTGATCAGACCAGGAAAGGTTCTTCTGAACGGACCAGGAAAGGTTCCTCAGATCAGACCAGGAAAGGTTCTTCTGAACGGACCAGGAAAGGTCCTTCAGATTTTGTTTATAGAGTCTCTTGTGATTTCCTTTTGCACAATACAAACAATCACTTAACCTTTCTTGAGCTCTGTTCACAAATCCAACATCCACAATGGCTCATTGATATTGAAGATCTAACTTTATTAGAAGATCTAACTTTATTGATATCCAAAGAAGTTAGACACTGCGTGATGCCCTGTTGCAGGAGACAAAGACAGACAGAAAGCAGACAGACAGACTGAGATCAGACAGATATACTGAGAGCAGACAGATAGATATAGAGTAGACGACAGACTGAGAACAGACACAGACATAGAGCAGACAGACAGGCAGAGAGCAGACAGACAGATATAGATCAGAGAGAGACATAGAGCAGACAGATAGGCAAAAAGCAGACAGACAGGCAGAGGGCAGACCGACAGGTAGAGGGCAGACAGACAGGCAGAGAGCACACAGACAGGTAGAGGGCAGACAGACAGGCAGAGAGCCGACAGACAGGCAGAGAGAAGACAGACAGGCAGAGAGCAGCCAGACAGGCAGAGAGAGAGACTCAGAGTGGAGCGTTAGAAGAGTTATTGGCCATGAGGCTGATATGATTAAAGCTCCAGAGGACGTTTGTTATGAGGAACCAGATGTCCTGAACAGCTTCCCCAGAACGCTAACAGGGACTTTGTGTTAGTGTGTCTGTGAAGTGTGTGTGTGTGTGAGAGAGAGAGAGAGAGAGAGAGAGAGAGAGAGAGAGAGAGAGAGAGAGAGAGAGAGAGAGAGAGAGAGACATCAATTCCCACATTCATAGAGACAGTTAGAGGTGAGATAGAAAGGAAATAAAGAATAGAGAGTCAAAGAGGGAGAAAGGAGAAAGAGGAAGAGAGGAAAGACGGGAGGGATGGGGAGAGAGAGGATACAGAGAGACGGAGATGAGTTAGAGGGGAGCGAGAGAGAGGAGACAGAGATGAAGATAAAGAGAAAGGCAGAGAGAGGAGACAGAGATAAGAGAGAGGGGGGAGAGAGAGAGAGCGAGGAGACAGAGATGAAGAGAAAGAGAAAGGCAGAGAGAGGAGACAGAGATAAGAGAGAGGGGGGGGGAGAGAGAGAGAGCGAGAGGAGACAGAGATGAAGAGGAAGAGATCCAGGGGGAGAAAGGGAGAGCTTTTATTGGCGTCACGTGGGCTGCGGTCCTCCCAGAGGGATGGGGAGGCCAGGAAGCCGGCCACTTGTGTGTGAAGCTTTTTCATTAAACTAAGGGCTCTAATGGGGCCCCCGCAGTAGCAGGTTAATGGTGGAGAAACATGGCTATTGCCTGGCCATCAATTATCCTTCATATGACTTGTGTGGACGTTATAATTAATTAAAGTAAGCATGGAGAGAGGGCTGCATGCGAGGGGAGAAGGGTGGAGGAGCGGGAGAAAGGACCCCACCCAGTGAGAAGAGCGCATGTACAGCAGTACGTTACCGTTACTGTATATCGGATCATCAGCCAGTCAGCGTTTTAAATAGAGCCACATACACACACACAGAAATGCACAAACACAAAGGAACGCACAGGCACACACACACACACACACGCATGCAGACAGGCACGCACACACACACACACAGGCAGAGAGGCACACACACACACGCAGAGATGCACACATGGACATGCAAAGAAAAAACACACACAGGCACACACGCACAAACACAAACACACACACAGACACCCACACTCACGCCCACACGCACACCCACAGTATGGTACATCTGTGTAAACATGTATCATATTTGCTGCAATGCTGTACATAGACTGGTTGAAAGAGTTACAATAATTAGTTTTAATAATTAGAAATTCAAGAATTTGTCAGTAAAAACAAATACGATTAGCACTAATATTTGGCACCTTTATCACTAGCACTACTCTGTCCACTATTATCATTAGCACTACTATGTATTGTACAACAGCTGTCCATGGAGTGTACTTGTGACTTGTGTGTGTACAGTTATCCTACTTATGAACTTCCCTTTTTTTCCATTAAAAGTAAAGAAAGAAAAAAAGTATTCTCCGGCTGGCTAATATAAATGTGAAATAAACGTCCAATACAATAATAGTTTCCTCTTCTTCTGCTGGAACTAAGCTCATTAAAGGCATGAGTTATTAAATATCAATAAGCCACCCAGGATTACTGGATGTAATGCACACTAGTTCTAAGGGATAGAATAACTGCACAGTCACGGTTCTGCCATTTCCCATCATAACGTCAATACTGCGCTCCATTATCGGAGAGAGGGGGGGACAAGGGCGGAAAGGATGGCGGAAAGGATGGAAGGAAAGGGAGAAAGGAAGGAGAATTCAGGAGGAATGAAAAGAATGACAGAGCAGGTTAATCTGCGGTAGCATTTAGGCTCTATGAAGGCCCAAAGCCTCCCAGAGAAAGGCCTTAGTATGTATTGATAATAGTCTCAACTCAGCATTAGAGGAAGCATTTGATTAGGCATCCATCCAAGTGGTGAGGACAAGGAGACCTCTTTAGGTATCAGAGCAACGCACGGAGGACACACTGCCCATCTGTCCGTCTTCATGTCCCAGTGCGATGGAGACAGGATGGAACTGGCATAGAGCAGCAGAGAGAAAGAGAGAGAGAGAGAGAGAGAGAGAGAGAGAGAGAGAGAGAGAGAGACTGGACCGATGGGGCTGGTCTCACCAGAGGACGAGGGGAGGGGCCGACGGGCAGCGGGGAACTAGAGATGAGGATGACGGGTCTGAGGGTGGGGCTGAGAGCGGCAGAGGGGAGGAGAGAGGAGGAGGAGGAGGAGACGTGAGGCAGCAGGATGCGTCCAGGGTATAAAACCCCAGAGCCTCTCTGCTGGACATCCCGCTGCTCCGCGCCTGCACCTCTCAGAGTCTCGCCTGCACCTCCGAGTCCTCCAGTAGTCCAGGTTCTGACCCCAAAGCCGCCGCGTCCGGACCCACCATGAGTCACTCCTCCAGCCGCGCCTCCACGTCCTACCGCCGAACCTTCGGCGGCCCCAACGTCATCTCCATGTCCTCCTACTCCCCTGTCTCCTCCCGCATGTCGGGAGGAGGCGCCAGCGGCGGCGGCGGCGGCGGCGGCCGCTACATGCGCTCCATGTCCCCGGTGGTGTCCTCCCGCTCCGCCACCACCTACCAGCGCGGGCGGAGCAGCGGCGGCAGCCACCAGCAGCCGCGCCTCTCCTACGAGAAGGTGGACTTCAGCCTGGCGGAGGCGGTGAACCAGGAGTTCCTGGCCACGCGCAGCAACGAGAAGCAGGAGCTGCAGGAGCTGAACGACCGCTTCGCCAGCTTCATCGACAAGGTGCGCTACCTGGAGCAGCAGAACGGCAGCCTGCAGCAGGAGCTCAACACCTTCAAGGGGCAGCAGCAGCAGGGCCAGCCCAGCCGCGCCACCGACCTCTTCCAGGAGGAGCTGAGAGAGCTCAAGAGGCAGCTGGACGACGTGGGCAAGGAGCGCGACCAGTACCACGTGGAGCGGGACAACCTGGCAGAGGACCTCGGCCTGCTCCGGCAGAGGTGGGCCACCCGGTGATGAGTCAGGGGTTGAGAGGGAGGCACTGCTGCGGCTGGTCGAACGGGTACAGCGACAGGGGAGACAGACTGACTGACCGGCCCAGTCGGCAGACAGACCGACAGACACATAGAGCAGACGCAACTTTGCTGCTGCCGGTTGAATGGGTACGGCGACAGACAGGCAGAGAGATAGATAGACAGACCGGCCCAGTCGGCAGACAGACAGACAGACAGACAGATAGAGCAGACGCAACTTTGCTGCTGCTCGTCGACTGGGTACAGCGACAGACAGGCAGAGAGACAGACAGAAACACCCGGCCGGTCGGCAGACAGACACGCAGAAAGAGCAGATGAACCTTGACCCGAATGTCAACATATAATCCAGGGATGTGACATTCGATGGGCGTTGCAGCGCCCAGAGTGTTCTTCGCAGTGGTGTAGGGCGTGGTCCGGAGGGAGGCCATGCAACAGATCCACTGAGCTTTGTGTGATCTCTTGTAATGCACTTAGCACCGTAGGACCTCTTGTGAGGCTCTCACGTTATTGGCCGTGTGATGGTGGAGCTGAATGACAAAGCGCCACATGGCATTCAGGCCACGATTTGTCATAGTTCCACCCTACTTGATTGCATTACACAATGGGTACAACAGACTAATAGGATTGTTTCTAAAGTTGATTGAGTTTAAAAATGATTAAGAAGAAAACATAATGGTGGTTATAATTGGATAATTCCTGAATAGAAATGAGAATGTAGCAGAGCAGGGGGAACATCGTGACAAAGGCAACGTTTTTTCCGTGTTATTATGTCTATTGTGAAGGCTTGATAGCAAATTGGACAAACTAGAGACTGGGTGGAGCCTCCCAAGAAAATGGGAGGGGTTAAGGGAGTGGTTAAGGGAGTGGTTAAGGGAGTGGTTTCAGGAGGGAGGGGGAATGAAGTATGGGCAGGGGAGAAGCAAGGTGTGGCTAAGGTTTAGAGCAGTGGTAGAAAATAGCTTGTGGAAAAATCAATGCGTCTGATGGCTCCATTAGCGGAGGGGGGGTCCGGGGGGCGTTCATCTCTCCCTCTCCGGTGGGACGGTGCCAGAGACCCCATTAGGGAATAACAACCCTGCATGGGACAGGGAATGAATTAAAGATGAGGAGGCCCCGGCCACACCGGTGATGTCATGCCGCTAATCTGGTTTATGTCCTCTTGCGTCTTCGCTGGGTGACACGCGACAGCAGCACCCTCACGGTGCAGACACACCCAGCGCCTGCTGAGAACCACCAGGAGACAAGATGCTTTTCAGCCTCCATTGTTTCCACTAGTTACACTCACGTCAGTTCTCCACGCTTTCACTTTTAATCTGGGATGTAGTTAGTAGCCCGAAGAGGTAGTTATTGAACCCAATAATGCATGAAATAAAACCTAATTTCTATCTGTGTCGTCTCTCATCACGTTGCTTGGTTTGAGATGATAACCTTTATGATACAGCAGAAAAGGGAGAAAGTGAGATGGAGGTGAGCTGGGAGAGGAAGTGCTGAGGAGAGGTTGTGTCCGGACAGACGACCCCATCAGCAAACCAAATTAGCTGAAAAGGCCGGCTGGCGATCCCAAAGGACCCGGTGTAATTCTGGGAGTAGGGCCACCGCAAATTGATGAAATTGATTCGCAGGCTTTTCGCCAGCTGGTGCATGTGTTGTAAAACGGAATCACCACAAAACCATTTTGATGTCAAGAAGGTTTTCCTGTACCTGAAGAAGGTCTTGTGTTAAACCCGTTAAGCCCTTCCTCTTCCTCCTTCATCCTCCTCACCACAGGCTGGACGAAGAGGCTCAGAAGAGGGCCGAAGCTGAAGGCAACCTGATTGTCTTCCGCAAGGTAAACAACCAGATGCTTGTTCTATACCAGTGGTTCTCAAACTTGTTATACTAGTGTACCCCCTCTAAGGTATTTGCTCAGCTAAGTACCCCATCCACCGACGCAAAACATTTCGGGGAGATTTATTTTTTTTTTCTCCCGATAAAAGAAGCACATCGCCAGGGGAGGGTCAGAGCATTAAGAGGTGAATCCATTCAAATATATTTATCCTGAAACTTACAACATTTTGGCGTTACTTGATGCTCTATCTTTGTTTTCAGATTTACATCTCAACCACTTGTCCGTTTTCTATTGTCTAGCTTTCAGAATTGAGTGTGTACTTTACCCCTAGGGGTACCCGTACCCCCACTTAAGAACCCCTGTTCTATTCAGTGTTCCATGAAACCCCACGGTTGAAGAGTCGTGTCTTTAGGAAGATAACGCTAAACCCCCCCAACATGTCCTCCTCCTGTCCCCCAGGATGTGGACGATGCCACACTGGCCCGCCTGGAGCTGGAGAGGAAGATCGAGTCTCTGATGGACGAGATTGAGTTCCTCAAGAAGCTCCATGATGAGGTAAGGTCTCTGCAGGGACTGACTCCACAGTCTGCTCTTGGTGCACTAGTTCAAAACACTGGGCGTTGAGTTCAGGGCATTGCTTTTACCTCAACGCACAGCGTGGAAAATAAGAGAAAATTGACCTTGGATCATCTCCTATTGACCTGTTATTGGTTTGTGTGTGTTTGTTTGATGTGTGTATTTGTGTGTGTGTGTGTGTGTGTGTGTGTGGTGGTGCGTGCTTGTTTGTGTGCATGTGTGTGTGTGTGTGCGCGCGCATGTGTGCGCGTGCGTTTGTGTCCATGTGTGTGCGTGCGTGTGCCTGTTTGTGTGTGTGTGTGTGTCTGCGCGTGTTTTTCTGCGTGCGCCTCCCCTTCCCGGTGGCGATCCCAGGAGATCCAGGACGTGCACGTGAGCGTGCAGACGCAGCACCAGCAGATGGAGATGGTTGAGCAGACCGCCAGGCCCGACCTCACGGCCGCCCTGAGGGACATCAGGGCCCAGTACGAGACCATCGCCAGCAAGAACATGCAGGAGTCTGAGGAGTGGTACAAGTCCAAGGTGTGGAGGAACGCAGCGCCGGACCCCAGACACAGAGCGTAGAGATGTCCCGATACCGTTTTTTCCTTCTCGATACCGATACCAATCGGCGCATAGACTTGCATACTCACCGATACCCAATACTGCATTTTAAGAAGTACCTGAGGAATTTCCGATACTGGTATCGGCATCGGAACAGCTCTAGAGCGGTGAGCGTTGGTCCCTTGTGTTGACGTGCGGGCCGTGTGGTTCCCTCCTGCAGTTCACTGACCTCACCGAGTCGGCCAAGAAGAACAATGACTCCATCCGACAGGCCAAGCAGGAAGCCAACGAGTCCCGCAGGCAGATCCAGTCCCTCAACTGTGAGGTGGACGCCCTGAAGAACACGGTGAGACACACAATACTGCTACAATGTACTAGCCTGGTCCTACCAGACTCTCGCACTTCGTTTCATTTGTACAGAGAGTCTGGCCACTCTCCATTGACAAACGTTAACTCACTTGAAGGCGGGTGTCTGTTGAAGTTTAAAACTATTGGATCTGCCCAGTGCCACACTGGATCTGGCATAACAAATCGCTAACGTTTGGCCGGGAATCACGTTACGCGCAGGCTGTAAACAAACCAAACCCCGAGCGTGAAGATGTCCATCAACGAGAGCTGACTCTAACGTCATTGTTCTCAGCTACTCCCTCTGGTCGCTGATTGGACGCAGCAAAATTAGACGGAGAAAACCCACTAACATACCGTAGACCCAGATGTAGTACTGAAGGGAAATTCAAATTGAGCGGAAGTACTTAGGCGGGCGGAGCCAGGCTAATAATGTACTACAGTACTGACCAATACTATAATATATAAAATGATCCAGTCCCTCAACTGTGAGGTGGACGCCCTGAAGAACAAGGTGAGACACACCTCTGGACCTTATCATACTGTAGTGCTGTTAAAATGTACTACAGTACTAACTAATACTATAGTATATAGCATGCATTAATACACTACTAACACTATAGTATTTTACATGCATTACTACACTACACTACAATACTATATTACATATGATGCTATACTGCCAATACTACACTACAATACTTAATCACATGCTATACTGTACTGCTTGTAGACAGTACACTATGTTACGTATTTTAAGCACATGGACTACCATACATAGCCACTAGCAAGTAGGATCGAACACATAAGCCGTAATTACCATACATAGCCACTAGGAAGTAGGATCGAACACATAAGCCGTAATTACCATACATAGCCACTAGGAAGTAGGATCGAACACATAAGCCGTAATTACCATAAATAGCCACTAGGAAGTAGGATCGAACACATAAGCTGTAATTACCATACATAGCCACAAGGGGGGCAGGACCCGACATATAAGCTACAATAACTATTCCAGCCACAGATGGCAGCATTTTTAGACAGGTGAGGAGGGCGGAGCCAATACGACACATAGGACACGCCTACTCGGTATTAAAGCAGGGCCTGGAGCCAACGAAATCAGAAACATCCGGCAGTCCATACTTGGGAGTTAGATATAGAGGCCTGCTGTTCGTCGCTCACACGCGTGTCCATACAATTCCCCTCCTTTTGCTTCATAGTTACCATACCGAAATACTTTAACAAATAAAGTGATTTAAAAGCGATCTGAATTAGACTTCTTTATTCAAGAACGCAACAACTACAGAATACATGCTACATAGCACTGTTATAACTGTTCATACTCACCCCGTACTCACTCTCTGCGGTCAGAATGAGTCCCTGCTGAGGCAGATGCGTGAGATGGAAGACCAGTTCGGAAACGAGGTTGGGAACTACCAGGACAGCGTGGGTCGTCTGGAGGACGAGATCCGCCACCTGAAGGACGAGATGGCCCGCCACCTGCGGGAGTACCAGGACCTGCTCAACGTCAAGATGGCGCTGGACATCGAGATCGCCACCTACCGCAAGCTGCTGGAGGGGGAGGAGAGCCGGTGAGGAGCCGCAAACTCTTTACTTTTTAACAAACTATTTAGCTCAAATAAACTTGGCATTTTGGTTTTAGATTCTAATGTTTTCCGTGGTTCAGGGTTTAAGTCCCGGTGTATTGGACTTTTGATGGACACATTTCCCTGACCTATCGCCCTCCTCTGCCCCACAGGATCACTATCCCCATGTTCAACATGAGCAATCAGTTCAGCATGAGCAACCAATCAAGTGACAGAGGTGAGATCTGATTCAAAGTTATATAGGCTTTTAACGCTAGAATAACCACCGATCACAGTAAACCAATCTCAAGTATCAAGTAACACAAAGGTATTTCATTGGACGATTCATTACTTTTTTTTTCTTGTATCCACAGAGTATGAGATGATCCCGGAGGTCTCCAGCAAACGCACCGTGGTCATCAAGACCGTGGAGACACGCGATGGAGAGGTGTGTTCACCTGCAGATCAGACCTGCTCCTCACGTCAAAGAGATGAGCTCTCCGGGAACAAGGGGAATAAGTATCGGACGAGTGGATGAAATGCAGTATATCTGACTGGTTGTTTTTTTTCCGCAGGTGATCAAGGAGTCCAGGAAAGAGAAGGAGAGAGAGGCAGACCAGCGTGACTCCAAGGACAAGGATTCCTCCAATGAGGAGTAGCTCATGACTCCACACACTCCAGCTTCCAGCGTTGCACTAATATAGCATAAAAAAAAAGTTGCCTAAAAGGTTAAACAATCAGTAGAAGGTTAACTCTTCATTTCCCGCTCATTGTTTGTGTGAATGTCTAGCTTACTGTTTACGGTGCAATATTAAAAAACAATAACGTGTCTTTAGGCAGGGTCACCTTGGTGCTACTTAGTCATAACCGCCCATTCTCGCTGTAGAAACGAGTCCTCAGTGCTGCGCAACGAGCCGAACCACTACCGGGCCACGGGGCCTTGTTTACGTGCATACCCTAAAAGATTCGCAGGTCGGCACTAATTCTTTCACAAAGACAACCTCATGAAAGAAGGCCAGGCGTGAGGGGGGCAGTGAAGGACAGGGTGCTTTGCGGTGGTCGTTGAAGACGCGTCTGTGTGACAAATGACATGACCGTTAAGGGTTAACTGCGTCAAGGCTGATGTCACACGACGGTGATCATGTTTGCGTCTGTGTTTCTTTATGCGGAGCTCTCATTTAACTACATCCTGGTTAACCATAACCAGAACAACAATAACCACACCTTACAGAAAAACAATGTGTAACAGTGTCTACTGATCAACCGGAAGCAGAGATTTAAATAAAGTCACTAAGAGCAGAAGTGTGTGTTGTGTCATTAATTATAAATTCCTCATTGACTCAATAAGATGTTTATTTAAGTGTGTGTTTTGGAACAACCAGTCTCAAAACTGCGTTGATTATATTATAAATTATTTTAAAATGTAAAATATACTGCAACAAGTTACTTGTTTAGCGTATCATTGTAGTTTCGTGAAATATCTAGCACACTCAATTGAATATGCATCTGCAAGACACAGGGAGGAAAACATAGGTTTCACATATCAATTATATTTTCGAGGGTTTCAAATAGCCCCAACACCACAGACCAATTACCTCTGCTTCAAAGTTAATTAAATCAAAATAGATATGAGGAACAGCGCCCCTACAGGAAAAAAGGGTAGTGCGTCAAGCGGAGAAGGAACACCGCCCCCTACAGTAAGAAAATGGTAATTCGTCAGCAGTGGCAGCCGGAAGGAAGTGCGCCTCTTTCCGCGGGAGTTTGGATCCAGTGTTCGGACACTCACTACTCACCAGCTGAGTTGTTACACTACATGGTAAGACGTTGTTTAATGTTATTTTAAAGTCTGTTTGGGCATAAACCAAGCTCTGGGGTCAACAAGCTCTAGTTCCAGGCTTTATTTCTGACCTGAAAACGGTGATTATAGACAGATTATGTGATAATATGAAGGACCTTGATGTTGTTGATGGTTTCTTCGTCCTGAAGGGTAGACCCCGATTATCGCTTTGTGTGTGGTTATTTTTAACATCAGTATGATGACTGTTATCAGTATTATCGATATTATCTTATAGACTTATGATTCCATGACCCGGTTTAATATCTGAAATTCATGTTCAGAGAGTAAAGTAAACACTGTTGCAGAGGTGGGTCAGTGTCTAGAGAAGTGGATTACGGCTGGATCAGGTCCAGTCCGCGTATAGGCTCAACTGTTGACATATTTCCCCACATAATGCCTCTTTTGGTTTCTCAGCTGTCCTAACATAAACATGACTGTCACACGTAAAATGACATGACCTCAGACCGCTAGTCCCATGTATCAATAAAACAACACAATGATTACAACATGCAATAACCAGAGCACTGAATTTCAAACTTCCTCATACCTTCTTCCTTGTGAGTATGTTGTTCTGTTGTGGTTCTGTCTACTGGGTCTGACTTTCCTTCCGTTTGCCGTCATCCATGGAACCTGCTGGAACCCCCTGATTCTTGAACCCTGCACCCCACCCCACCGTGCGTTCCCCAGCGGTAGCTGATCTAGACTGCAGGATGAACTGCGAGGTCCTGGCCACGTGCAGCGCCCTGGGGTACCTGGAGGGGGAAACGTACCACAAAGAGGCTGACTGTCTGGGTGAGTCCCCCAACATGTCATCTCCTAGATCCACGACGGTCAGGGAGAACACGCCGGGAAGGCACGTGGCTCAGGAGGTAGAGCGGGTTGCCTGGTAACCCGAAGGTTGCTAGTTCGATCCCTGACTGCTCCCGATGAGCTGGCTTTCACTTTGCATGGCTGACACCGCCATCGGTGTGTGAATGTGTGCATGAATGGGTGAATTAGAGGCCACTGGTTAGAAAGGGCGCTGTATAAATGCAGTGCGTTTACCATTTAAGAAGGAAGAGGCCTGGTTCTCCAACGCTTCTGACACCTGCTGGCCGGGTCTGTTGCAGAGAGCGTGAAGGACCTCATCAGGTACCTGAGACACGAGGACGACACCAGGGACATCCGCCAGCAGCTGGGGGCGGGACATATCCTGCAGAATGACCTGCTGCCAATCATCTCCCAGCATGGCGGAGACAAACTGCTGTTTGACGCGTGCATCAGGTAGTTGACAGTCAATCATAACACTGAGTGTCTGTGTTTGTCTCTGAGTCCTTGTGTGTTTGGTGTTGTTTGGCTCTGAGTGTCTGTGAGTTTGTCTCTGAGTCTCTGTGCTCTGAGTCTCTCTGTTTGTCTCTGAGTCACAATGTGTTTGGTGTTGTGTGGCTCTGAGTGTCTGTGAGTTTGTCTCTGAGTCTCAGTGTGTGTTATGCGATCCCCAGGCTCATGGTGAACCTCACCCAGCCGGCGCTGCTCTGTTTCGGGAAGGTTCCAGACGACCCGGCATTCAGACATCACTTCCTTCAGGTCACCTCCTACCTGCAGGCCTACAAAGAGGTACCGTGATGTCCTTACTTAAGTCATGAAAACATCCTCTGGACGGCAACTGTAAATATATTCTGCTAATATTCAAATGGTGGCTGTGTCTTCATCTCCTTCTTCATGTGTCGTCCTGCAGGCGTTCGCCAGTGAGAAGGTGTTCGGGGTTCTGAGTGAGACCTTGTACAACCTGCTACAGCTGGTGAGCTCATAGTGGTGGTAGTGGAGACTCTGACTCTGAGTCCTGATAGGCTGACTGACCCCAGTAACTCCTCCTACTCTGAGTCCTGATGGGCTGATTGACCCCAGTGACTCCTCCTACTCTGAGTCCTGATAGGCTGACTGACCCCAGTGACTCCTCCTACTCTGAGTCATGATAGGCTGACGCCTTCTCCTCCTCCCCCTCTTCCCCCTCCCCTCCTCCCCTCCTCCTCCGTCTCCTCCTCCTCCCCCTCCTCCTCCCCCCTTCCTCCTCCTCCTCCTCCGTCTCCTCCTCCTCTTCCCCCTCCCCTCCTCCTCCTCCTCCCCCTCCTCCCCCCTTCCTCCTCCTCCTCCTCCTCCTCCGTCTCCTCCTCCTCCTCCTTCTCCTCCCCCTCCTCCTCCTCCCCCTCCTCCTCCAGGACTGGGAGCAGCGGCAGGAGGAGGACAACCTGCTGGTGGAGAGGATCCTTCTGCTGGTCAGGAACGTCCTCCACGTCCCCGCCGACCCCTACGAGGAGAAGGTCACTAACCCTTTAATATAGATATCACTATCCAAAAATACACGTATGATGCTGCATGATTAATAATATATATTATGATGTTAATAATGCATATTATGATATAATGACACATTAATAATGCATGTTTAATGTAGATCATTATATAAATGATATGCTTCCAGAACGCTGGCGACACAATAATGTCCTCCCTCCCTCTGTAATAGTCTCCTCTCCATCTCTCTCTGTCCTGTCCTACTGACCTGTGCTCTGGTGACTTCAAGACACCATAATGTCCTCTCTCCATCTGTAATGTCCTCTCTCCATCTGAAATGTCCTCTCTCCATCTGTAATGTCCTGTCTCCATCTGTAATAGTCTCCTCCGTCTCCATCCGTCTCCTCTGACCCTCTGTCCTGACCCACTGTCCTGTTGGTGTGACCTTTGATCTCTGACCCTGTGTCCTGGCGGTTGCAGAACGTGGACGACGACGCCAGCGTCCACGACAAGCTGCTGTGGGCCGTCCACATGAGCGGCTTCGACGACCTCGTCAAGTTCCTGGCGTCGGCCCAGAGCGAGCAGCAGTGGTGCATGCACGTGCTGGAGGTGGTCTCCCTGCTGTTCAGGGACCAGGTGGGGACCCCCGTCTGTCTGGGCCGGCCCGAGGCAGAACCACACGCAGGGATTCACCTTCACGTTCAGGGCCTTTAGCAGATGCTTTTATCCAAAGCAACTTCAAATGAGTCCCATTAGACAGAAGAAAGATACACAACAATATATCACTGTCGGTACAGTAAGGATGTTCATAGAACCAAGTGCCAAGCACTAACAATCACTAGGTTAACCCATTACCCGTATACAACAGAGGTAGCTAGGATAAGATGCTACACAATACTAAGTATTATTATAGTGCCAACATGTACCACACACAATAAGTGCAAACATTAAGTGCCAGGACGTACAACATACATTAAGTGTGTACATTAAGTGCCAGACCGTACAACATACATTAAGTGTGTACATTAAGTGCCAGGATGTACAACTTACATTAAGTGTGTACATTAAGTGCCAGACCGTACAACATACATTAAGTGTGTACATTAAGTGCCAGACCGTACAACATACATTAAGTGTGTACATTAAGTGCCAGGACGTACAACATACAATAAGTGTGTACATTAAGTGCATTTACCATTTACAATGGTTTGGTCCAAGACCAGTCCCCTCCTTTAAGGAGCAGTGCTCGTTTAAGTGCATCTTGCTCAAAGTCACCCCCCAGTCCCCATGGCTGATGAGTCGGACCCTAACTCTCCCCCCCCCTCCCCCAGACGCCAGAGGCCCTGGTGAGCGCCGGCCACGCCCGCTCCGCCCAGGAGAAGAGCCGGGACCTGACGGAGCTGGAGGTGCTGCGGCAGAAGGAGCAGGCGGAGAAGCGCAGCCGCACGCTGCAGAGAGGAACCAGGTGAGCGGACAGGTGCTGGTTCCTCTGGGGTCACCTGGTCCCTCTGCAGCCGCACGCTGCAGAGAGGAACCAGGTGAGTGGACATGGGCTGGTTCCTCTGGGGTCTGGGTTGGAGTAGGACTGGTTTCAAAAGGGTGGGGGGTCCATCTCCATTGACACGTTAACTCGTCACGTCAACGTTAACTCACTTGAAGGCAGGTGTTTGTTTGAGTTTAAAACGGTTGGATCTGCCCAGTGCCACTCTGGATCTGCCATAACCAATCGCTAACGTTTGACTACAACTGAAACTAGCTCATGACGTCAACGTCATTGTTCTCAGCCACTCCCTCTGTTTGCTGATTGGACCGGCAAAGTTTGGCTGGAGAAAACCCGCGAATACACCGCAAACCCAGACGTCGTACTGAAGGGAAATTAAAATTTAGCGGAAGTACGTAGGCGGGCGGAGCCAGGCAGTCTTTGCAGTGGTGCCTCACAGAAATGTATATCATTATGGTTTATTTGATATATTATTATATGTTATTGTTATATATATTATGCAGATATGATAATACTGAACTAGCCTATAAACATAGATGGAGAGCTGCAGTAGAAAGAAATATATATATTTATATATACTTGCTACTGCCTTTGTTTCTTGATATGTTTCAGGGCTTGTTCAGTATTATAATTTCCTTTGAATGACCCCCCCCCCCCCATCTCTTTCAGACACTCCCGCTTCGGGGGCACCTACGTCGTCGCGGGCCTCAAAGCAGTCGGGAACGAAGATGTCGTCTACCACAGAGGCATCCACAACGTGAGTTAACGCTAGGACCCAGAGCCCTCCACAACGTGAGTTAACGCTAGGACCCAGAGCCCTCCACAACGTGAGTTAACGCTAGGACCCAGAGCCCTCCACAACGTGAGTTAACGCTAGGACCCAGAGCCCTCCACAACGTGAGTTAGGGTTAGGACTCAGAGCCCTCCACAACGTGAGTTAACGCTAGGACCCAGAGCCCTCCACAACGTGAGTTAGGGTTAGGACCCAGAGCCCTCCACAACGTGAGTTAGGGTTAGGACCCAGAGCCCTCCACAACGTGAGTTAACGCTAGGACCCAGAGCCCTCCACAACGTGAGTTAGGGTTAGGACCCAGAGCCCTCCACAACGTGAGTTAGGGTTAGGACCCAGAGCCCTCCATAACGTGAGTTAGGGTTAGGACCCAGAGCCCTGCACAACGTGAGTTAGGGTTAGGACCCAGAGCCCTCCACAACGTGAGTTAGGGTTAGGACCCAGAGCCCTCCACAACATGAGTTAGGGTTAGAGGCGTCTTGCTCAGGGACACCTCGACCCTCCTTGGAGGAGGCGGGGATTGAACTAGCAACCTTCCGGTGACCAGCCAACCCGCTCTGTCTCCTGAGCTGAGCCAGCCTTCAGACTGCACACCTGGGGAATCAGTAACCGATGGCTGCTGTCTGTCTGTCCGTCCAGTTCAAGAACTACAGCCACGACGCGGGGAAGGCGGTGCGGCGCGTCCCCAAGAGGAACCGGAGGGCGCAGGACAGCGAGGGCCAGCGGCGCTCCGCCCTCAACGTCAGGCTCTTCCTGCGGGAGTTCTGCGTGGACTTCCTGGAGAACTGCTACAACCACCTGATGTACCTGGTGAAGGTGGGCCCGGCCGCGTGGAAGGGAACATGCCGTGCATCTGTTTTATCTTCGGAGCATTGTGTCCGCCGCTCCACCATCGTAACACCAGCCTCATACCAGCACCAGCGTAACACCACCAGCGTAACACCACCAGCCTCATACCAGCACCAGCGTAACACCACCAGCGTAACACCACCATCCTAACACCAGCCTCATACCAGCACCAGCGTAACACCACCAGCGTAACACCACCATCGTAACACCAGCCTCATACCAGCACCAGCGTAACACCACCAGCATAACACCACCAGCCTCATACCAGCACCAGCGTAACACCACCAGCGTAACACCACCATCGTAACTCCACCATCGTAACACCAGCCTCATACCAGCACCAGCGTAACACCACCATCGTAACACCACCATCGTAACACCAGCCTCATACCAGCACCAGCGTAACACCACCAGCGTAACACCACCATCGTAACTCCACCATCGTAACACCAGCCTCATACCAGCACCAGCGTAACACCACCTAGTAGGAGAGCATCAGTTTCATCTTCTGAGCATTGTGTCCACCACACCACTATTGTAACACCACCACCGTGATACCACCACCATGATACCACCACCGTGATACCCCCACCGTGATACCACCACCATGATACCACCACCGTGATACCCCCACCGTGATACCCCCACCGTGATACCCCCACCGTGATACCACCACCGTGATACCACCACCATGATACCCCCAGCATACAAAACACCACCTAGTCATCTTCTGAGCATCGTGTCACCGACACCACCATCATATCACCGCCAACACAGCCACAGTATCATTACACCAATACAACCACCACCATCATAACAACACCCCCCTAGCACCACCATCATAACAACACCCCCCTAGCACCACCATCATAACAACACCACCCCAGCCACAATATCATAACACCACCACCCCAGCACCCCTCTACGAACCCCGCCCGGTGGCTATGTCCAGGAGGGGCTGGTCTGGGTGCAGGCCTCATAACACCACCATCTTAACACCACCACCATCATTACACCTCTATCACACCTGACCCCGCCCGCCGGCTCCGCCCTCAGGAGGGGCTGATCCGGGAGCAGGCACAGCAGCACGACGAGACGTACTTCCTGTGGGCGCTGAGCTTCTTCATGGCCTTCAACCGCGGCAACGGTTTCCGTGCCGACCTGGTGTCTGAGACCATGTCCATCCGGGCCTTCCACTTCATCGAGCGCAACGTCACCAACTACTACGAGATGATGCTGACGGACCGCAAGGAGGCCACGTCCTGGTCCCGAAGGTGAGCTCCACGGCCTGGTCCCCGAGGTGAGCTCCGCGGCCTGGTCCCCGAGGTGAGGGCCACTGCCTGGTCCCCGAGGTAAGGGCCACGGCCTGGTCCCCGAGATGAGGGCCACGGCCTGGTCCCAGAGGTGAGCTCCACGGCCTGGTCCCCGAGGTGAGGGCCACGGCCTGGTCCCCGAGGTGAGGGCCACGGCCTGGTCCCCGAGGTGAGGGCCACTGCCTGGTCCCCGAGGTGAGGGCCACTGCCTGGTCCCCGAGGTGAGCTCCACGGCCTGGTCCCAGAGGTGAGGGCCACGGCCTGGAGCAGGTCCCCTGAGGCAGGGGCCCTGAGCAGCTCGGTGGGGGGGCCCCAGCCCCAGAGAGAGGACTACATTGGGGTCTGGGTTTTGGAAACAGAACCCTTCAGCCCAGAGTCAATTGCCCTAAAGGGCAGACCCCCCCCCCCCCCCCCCACATTAATAAGAATGTGATGTGATTAATGAATGCTTACATTTACAATGACGCTTTCATCCAAAGAGACTTACAATAAGTAGTAGAGACTTACAATAAGTACATTGGACTACGCAGAGTCCAGGTGAACTCTTCATGCTGAGGTCAGAATCACAGCAGACTAACCTGCACCCCCCCCCACTCTGAGTTCAGAATCCTCTGTGATCTGACACAGGCTTGTTCTCCTTGACCCCCGCTAGGATGCACCTGGCGCTGAAGGCCTACCAGGAGCTGTTGCTGACGGTGAACGAGATGGACCGTTCCCGTGACGACACCATCCGGCAGAGCTCCAACGTCATCAAAAGTACCACATCCAAAGATATATAAACTATAACTATTAAAGTAACATTTCAGGGCTTTATTAAAGCAGCAGTTATTCAGCTGGTTTTATTTCACATAAAGTTATTGTTGAAAAAAAAAGGTTAGTGAAGGAAATAAGGACGGTATATTGTTATTAAATATGGCTTTTAGAGGTGTTACCCTGCTGTAGCTGTAGTGGTTTCATACCTTTCATATCGCCACCTCCTCCAGGTAACATCTTCTACATGATGGAGTACAGGGAGATCTTCCTCACGCTGCTCCGGAAGTACGACGAGACCAAGCAGCCGCAGTCGTTCCTCCGCGACCTGGTGGAGTCCACACACCTCTTCCTTCGCATGCTGGAACGCTTCTGTAAGGGCAGCAACAACCTGATGGTGCAGGTGAGCCCGCCCGGACGGAGACCGGACACCTGCACCTTCGCTGATGGAGTCGGGGGATTTCTCTGGAGTCACTTTAGCACACGTCACTGTTTACGTTTACATTCAGGGCGTTTAGCAGACGCCTTCATCCAAAGCGACGACCAATAAGTGCCTTTGTCAGAAGAAAGAGAAACGACGGTATACCGCTGTCGGTGCAGTAAGGATGTTCATAGAACCACGGGCGAAGCACTAACAATGACTAGGTTAACCCATTCCCCGTAAACATCAAAGATAGCTAGGTTAAGACGCTACACGATGCTAAGTACTATGGATGCTAAGTACCCCCCCACACACTAGGGTGTGGGGGGGGGGGAGCTATGCAGAGTTTAGCTGAACTCTGAACTGTTGTTTCTTCTACCACAGAAGAAGAAGGTGAGGAAGAGAAGGAACCGGCCCCAGAAGAAGTCTACCACGGAGACAGACCCGGAGGTGTTGGAGGAAACCTGGAAGATAGTGTCCGAGGAGCTGAGGGCTGCTAGCTTCCAGGTAGTTCCACCATGTTGACACCAGGGGGCGCATTGCTACCTCCGCCTCTGTGTTAACTACGAACTGCATTCTCCGTTCAATCCGTCAACATTTTTCCCCGCAGGGCCTCAAGTTTATCTGAGGCTCCGAAGGAAAGTGTTAGTGGTATTGATACCGCTCCAAAACATGGATACAAATTTAGCTCCATTACATCCTCTACTAAGTACTACATAAGTACATAAGTACTACATCTACATTTGAGCACGTTAGAGTCATTCACAAGTTCAAGTAGTCTATTAAGTTGAAGTACAGTCTACTTGAACCTGTGCATGACTAACGTGCTGAAATGTAGAACAGTACTTTAAAATAACGGCCATGATGGTTTAATTTGATGTAATTCAGTGTATAATATGTTGGGCTTTCACAGGCTTATGTCATGACGGGGAGTAGCAATGGCCCCTGCAGAAAGCATCTGCGGACAGATGGCGGAACTGGTCCGTCTGTCCGTCCATCTGTCCGTACTCTCTGACTGTAGAACCGGACCCCTCCGGGTGAGGCGTCCAGTCCGCTGACCGGCCGCGTTCCCTCCTCTCCCCTCAGCTGTCTGCCGGGGTGACGGAGGCCGTGGTCCCCTTCGACGCCGCATCGGAGGTCTCCCTGGAGGACCAGCGGAGCCAGGCCATGGTGCGAGTGCAGGACGCCCTGATGGCCCGGCTGGGCCCCGAAGCCCTGGGCCTGCTGCGCGCCGCCAGGTCCGCGACCCTCCAACCTCACCTCTCTCTCTCGCCCTCTCTCTCTCTGTCTCTCTCTCTCTCGCTCTCTCTCGCCCTCTCTCTCTCTCTTTCTCGCCCTCTCTCTCTCTTTCTCTTTCTCGCCCGCTCTCTCTCTTTCTCTTTCTCTCTCGCTCTCGCTCTTTCTCGCCCTCTCTCTCTCTTTCTCTTTCTCGCCCTCTCTCTCTTTCTCTTTCTCTTTCTCTCTCGCTCTTTCTCGCCCTCTCTCTCTCTCTTTCTCTTTCTCTTTCTCTCTCTCGCTCTCTCTTTCTCTCTCTCGCTCTCTCGCTCTCTCTCTCTCTCTCTCTCGCCCGGCGAGGGCCCCTCTGGCATGTGGGTCTAACCGGGCCCCAAGACTGAGGCTCTAACTGGGACCCCAGCCTCCAAGCTCCCTCTCACACCCCGCGGGGCCCCGTCCGCCTTTGGCTCTAAACGGGCCCCCAGCCTCTAGTCTTACACCCAGCGGACCCCAGCGGCCTGTGGCTCAACCGGGCTCCCCGCTGGGCCCCGTCTGCCTTTGCCTCTAACCGGCCCCCTGCCTCCACTCTCTCTCTCTCTCCCACTGCCCCGCGGGGGCCCCGTCTGCCTGTGGCTCTAACCGGGCCCCCGCTGCTCCCCGTGTCCCCAGGGAGGTGTGGCCGGAGGGGGACGTGTTCGGGCCGGCCGACGTGGAGCCGGAGGACGAGCTGGAGCTGCTGAAGCAGATCCTCCACGCCACGCTGCCCCGTGAGTCCCCGAGCGACGGCTCTGACCAGAGACGACCCGATTTAAAAAAAAAAAAAAAATTAAAAAATAACATTCCAGATAGGCGTTTCCCATTCCGACTTTTCCAACTCCGACGTCAACGAACGCAGCATAACACTGCACGTGTTCGGGATCTTCTTCGCCTGGCCCCTGCCAAATGAGTCGCGTGATGGTAATCGGATCGGAGCATGAACTTGTGTGCGCGCCGATAACCAATACTGCATTTTAGGCAGATATAGAGGATAAAGATGTATAGATATATTTGCGATACTGGCATCGTTGTCGGAACAACTCTAGTTTTGATCCACGCCGTATCACTCCGACTCCAGTGAAGACCTCCAGGTGTCCCTGATGAGTCACGACGGCCGCTGCGTTGACATAACGGTGTGTTCCAGCTGTGATCTGAGCCGTGGCATCTCAACGTTGTCCGTTCCCCCCCCCCTCCAGGGTCTGCCCCCCCGGAGGTCCCGGCTGAGGAAGACGAGGACGGACCGGAGTACGAGGAAGAGGAGCTGGAGTCTGTCCAGGTGTCTGAGACGGACTTCAACTTCCTGGACTTCATCAAGCGGTAAGGAGCAACCCCCCTGCTGTAAAATAACTTCCTTTAATTAGTCTCCTAAATATAATGTACCTGTCAGCTCCCTCTGTTTACATTTACATTCAGGGCATTGAGGCTTTTTCCGAAGCGATTTACAATAAGTACATTTGTCAGAAGAAAGAGAAACAATAGGGGGGTGGGGGGTAAAGGGGGAAGGCTATGCAGAGTCTAGGTGAACTCTGAAGAAGAGAGTCTTGAGTCTCTTGAGGAGGCTGATGAGCTATTCTGCGGTCCTGACACCGGCAGGGAGCTCGTTCCAGCACTGCGGTGCCAAAACAGAGAAGAGCTGTGACTTGGATGGTCAACCTTTTGCCCGCTCTTAGCGAAGGCCCTCCGTCATCTCCTGTGCTCCATCCCCTCCCCTGGCGCTCGTAGGTTCGCCCAGCCGGCCATCGTGCGGCCCTACGTGCTGCTGCTGAAGACCTACTCCACCAACTCCCCGCACACCAACCACTGCGTCGTACGCATGCTGCACCGGCTGGCCGTGGACCTCAAGATGGACGCGCTGCTCTACCAGCTGTCCGTGTTCAGCGCCTTCAACCGCATCCTCAGCGACCCGGCCGCCGCGGCCTACAAGGTGCCCTAGGAACTCCTCCCTGGGGGGGCGGCTCACTGGGTGTCTGTGTGTCCTCACTGGGTGTCTGTGTGTCCTCACTGGGTGTCTGTGTGTCCTCACTGGGTGTCTGTCTCCTCACTGGGTGTCTGTGTGTCCTCACTGGGTGTGTCCTCACTGGGTGTCTGTCTCCTCACTGGGTGTCTGTCTCCTCACTGGGTGTCTGTCTCCTCACTGGGTGTCTGTGTGTCCTCACTGGGTGTCTGTGTGTCCTCACTGGGTGTCTGTGTGTCCTCACTGGGTGTCTGTGTGTCCTCACTGGGTGTCTGTCTCCTCACTGGGTGTCTGTCTCCTCACTGGGTGTCTGTCTCCTCACTGGGTGTCTGTCTCCTCACTGGGTGTGTCCTCACTGGGTGTCTGTCTCCCCCCTGACCTGGTCTCTGTCTCCCCCCTGACCCGGTCTCTCCCCCCCCGACCCAGTCCCTCTCCCTGATGACCCGGTCTCTCTCTCCCCCCTGACCCGGTCTCTCTCTCCCCCTGACCCGGTCTCTCTCTCCCCCCTGACCCGGTCTCTCTCCCCCCTGACCCGGTCTCTCTCTCCCCCCTGACCCGGTCTCTCCCCTGATGACCCGGTCTCTCTCCCCCTGACCCGGTCTCTCTCCCCTGATGACCCGGTCTCTCCCCCCTGACCCGGTCTCTCTCCCCCCTGACCCGGTCTCTCTCCCCTGATGACTCGGTCTCTCTCCCCTGATGACCCGGTCTCTCTCCCCCCTGACCCGGTCTCTCTCCCCAGGAGCTCGTGACCTTCTCTAAGTTCGTGGTGAGCCGTTTCCTGGTGGTGGCGGCGCGGAACGACAAGGCCTTCATCGAGCTGCTGTTCTGGAAGAACGTGGGGACGGTGCACGAGATGACCGAGGGCTACGGCAAGGAGGGGTGAGATTCACTCTATTGTCTGATTAGTATTTTCTTATAATTATATTAGATATATATGTAATGACTATTGAGATGCATGTTGAGAGACTGAGTTAGCGTTATGGACACTGACGACTCCCCCCCCCCGGTCTCTCCCTCAGGGACGGCTCCAAGACGAAGGTGGCCTGGACGGAGGAGGAGGAGGAGGAGCTGCGGAGCCTGTTCCTGGAGCAGCGCGACTCAGAAGGTGCCGGTTCTCTCCAGCTCCAGTGCTACGGTGTTCTGGTGCATGGCTCTGCTCTCTCTGACCCCGCTGTCCCCCTTCTCTCTCCCTCTGTCTCTCTCTCCCTCCTCCTCTCTCTCTCTCCCTCTGTCTCTCTCTCCCTCTCCCTCTGTCTCTCTCTCCCTCTCCCTCCTCCTCTCTCTCTCTCTCTCTCTCTCCCTCTCTCTCTCTCCCCCTGTCTCTCTCTCTCTCTCTCTCCCTCTCCCTCCTCCTCTCCCTCTCTCTCTCTCTCTCTCTCTCTCCCTCTCCCTCTCCCTCTCTCCTCTCCCTCTCCCTCTCCCTCTCCCTCTCCCTCTCCCTCTCCCTCTCTCTCCCTCTCCCTCTCCCTCTCCCTCTCCCTCTCCCTCTCCCTCTCTCTCTCTCTCTCTCTCTCTCTCTCTCTCTCTCTCTCTCTCTCTCTCTCTCTCTCCCTCTCTCTCTCTCTCCAGTGCCCGACCCGGTGGAGGCCCTGCTGCCGCTGCTGGGGGCCACGCGCTCACGGCGGCAGGTGGTGCTGCAGCTGGTGCACATGGGCCTGGTGGAGAGTGCCAAGCAGCTCAAGAAGCCCAAGTAGGTCCTGCACCGCTTTAGCCCCCTCTAGAGGCCAGGTGGGAGCTGACGGGCGTTCCACAGGGGCTCAATGGGTTCCGTCCTGTGTGGATGCATTTATAGTCACGCACTCTTAGGAAATAACTGAATTCATATTCACAGACTCTATGAAACTGCTGAATTCATATCCATTCTCTCTATGAAACACCTGAATGCCTATTCACGCACTGTAGAAAACACCTGAATTCATAATCACGCACTCTATGAACACCTGAATTCATATTCAGGCACTCTATGAACACCCAAATTCATATTCACGCTCTGAAGGAAACACCTGAATTCATCTCCACTCACTCTATGACCACCTTAGTTCATGTTCACGCACTGTAGTCAACCCCTGAATTCATATTCAGGCACTGTAGTCAACCCCTGAATTCATATTCAGGCACTGTAGTCAACCCCTGAATTCATATTCAGGCACTCTAGGAATCACCTGAATTCATATCCATGCACTCGATGAAACGCCTGACTTCAAATCCACGGACTCTATGAATTAACCCGCGGTTGTTCTGCTCCTGATCTGCTGATCTGACTCCTGACTCCTGATTCCTCCCTCAGGGTCGGCACGGGGATCGTCCTGTGGACGGAGCAGCAGGAGGAGGAGCTGGAGATACTGTACGAGGAGTTCAAAGACTCAGACGGTGAGACGGTTCTCCTCCCAGAGACCGGGTCAGGTCCTAGTGACCCGACGAGGTCTTCTGTGCCCAGTATACACCGACACAGCATCTAGCATTGTAACTACTCATAGCACGTGTTCTTATTGAAGGGTTCTCTTACGATGACGGCCGGTTCACTTACTGTCGACAATTTTACTTTCAGGCCTAGATCGTTTACATTTTATAATCAATAATTATATTGATTCATTAGTATCGTTGTAGTTAAGCGTGAGCACCCATGTTTTTACAACTTAGTTCGAACAAATGTAGGTCAGAGATGACGTGTCTCCCAATCCGACTTTCCGCCTGTGACCGTTAACGAACGCAGCATAACACCGCGTGTGTTATGAGTCACGTGATGGTATCGGAATCGGCGCATAGACTTGCGTACTCGCCGACCCCCCATACTACCTTTTTAGGCAGTATCGGAGGAATTTCCGATGTTATCGGAAATTCCTCCGGTACCCCAGGTACTAGAGCTGTTCCGATACCGCTATGGGAACAGCTCTAGTCCGGACCCACGGTGAGAGGGTCTGACGGGGGTGGTAACGGGTTCTTCCGGCTGTGCAGACGTGCTGGGGAACATGCTGAAGAAGACAACGGCCAAGAGGTCGCGGGCCCGCGTGGTGGACAAGCTGCTCAGCATGGGGCTGGTGTCGGAGAGACGGCAGCTCTACAAGAAGCGCAGCACCGGCGGTCCCCGGAAGACCGCCGCTAAAGGATCCGGTAAAAGCTCCGGTAAAAGCTCCGGGAACAGCATGGTGAGGACTTTAATTGTAGTTTTGTTTGTTAACTTTAACTCTAAAATGTCTGAACGTCTGTCACCCGTTTCGATATGGCAGCTTTGGATGCTCTTATGTATGAGTGAATCCTCAGTGCTCTGTGTGTGAATGAATCCCCAGCGGTGTGTATGAGTGAATCCTCCGCTGTGTGTGAGTGAATCCTCCGCTGTGTGTGAATGAATCCCCAGCGGTGTGTGTGAGTGAATCATCAGCTGGGTGTGTGAGTGAATCCTCAGCAGTGTGTATGAGTGAATCCTCAGCACTGTGTATGAATGAGTGAATTGATTCGTGTTCCCTCTGTGGCAGACTGAAGAGGACTTCCTGGCCGACTTAACGGGCGAGGTGGCTGATGAAGATCAAGAGGAAGAGGAGGAAGGATCTTCTGAGAGCGATGAGGAGACGTTTGAGGAGCGGAGGGAGAGGGTCACCTCCTCTGATGGAGGAGCGAGGAGGAGAACCCAGGAGCCCGGCGTGGGGGGGGGGCCAGACGTGGGCCCCATGCTGCACTCGCTCCAACAAGAAGGTGAAGCGCTTAGTTTAGAAACCCCTCATCTAACCCTGAATCAAACCTTTCCCTTTCTCAGTTTCCTTCAACATCTTCTTCTTGTTTCGACGCGTGAATCGCACTTTTGCGTAGCGAAGTGTTCGGCCCGCTGGAAACATATCTACAACCTCTTTCGAGAAATGCACACACGTACTCTATCTGTAATCTTAACAGTGAACCACAAAATGTACTTACTTCCAAACTTTTACCTGTTACCCTCTGCATGTTACTTCCAGAGTGTCGGCATCTAATTTGCCCAATAGCAGTATCTCAATGCTGGCTGGTTGTGTCCAGGTTTGGCTGGACCCCTGCTGTGGCTGCAGAACTGCCTGAACCGGACCGCAGACGACCGGGAGGAAGATGGTACGTGAAGCCAAAACAAAGGGCGCATTCACACTCATTCTTTGTTCCCCCTGTTTGCAACATTTCAGTGAAATGTTCTTGTTGCTGGATGGGTGCAGATGGATAGAAACCACTTTAGTAATTCCTTTGTTACAGCACAGCCGCAGTGGTAGACACAGAATATACGGCAACACTATAAAAATACAAAGTAGTGCTAAGGAAAACAAAAAGAGATGCTAAAGTAAGGACTAACAAAACAAAACTATAAACAGGATGAGTTATAAAGTGGCCCGGTGCGAGCCCTTCAGTTAAAGACCTTGGTGTTGTTTCTTTTGAGGCGTGGCTGGGATGGTGGGACGTCTGACCTTTGGTGTTGCTCCTCCCCCAGGTCTGTCCCAGCCCGTGCCTCTGGTCCCCCTCTCGGAGGACAACGAGGACGCAATGGAGAAGAGGAGCTTCCAGAAGCTTCTCCGCAAGCTGGGCCTGCGCGCCCCAGCCAATGAGCAGGTCCTATTTGACACAGTTCGCCACAAATCCCCTCGACTATAGGCCAGGAAGTGGAGAGATGTCACATGTCAGAGCATCACTGTGAACTTCCTGTTCTGCCGTCCAATCAGGAGACCTTCTGGAGGATCCCGGAGAGGCTGAGCCCCGCCCAGCTCAGGGGGGCGGCTGCAGCCCTCACCCCCGGAGAGGAGCTCCCTGCTGGGGGGCCGGAGCCCCAGGGACCTGGGGGCCCCGACCAGGAGGAGGAGGAGGAGGAGGAGGAGGAGGGGGCCTCCTCACATGAGCAGAGATCAGAGGCCATTCGGGCTCTGCTCCTCGCCCGCAAGAGGAAACCCCCCTCCAAGGAGACCGACGGTAGGTTTAAACCAGTGGTTCCCAACCTGGGGGGCGCCCCCCAGGTTGGGAACCACTGGTTTAAACATACCTGCACATGTTTAAACAAATGAGCATCATTCTCAAACCACAGTTCACACGGCCACAGCTCTTGATAGATGTCCTAATGTGTATTTTGGGGGTTTTCCTAGATTCCCCCCCAGTGGAAGACCGTGCAGAGACCCCAGTCACAGAGAGCCCGCATGGAAGGTGAGCCAGACCCCTGTCTGCTGGTCACAAGTAACCGTCTGCTTTTTCACTAGCATTACCCACATACTCGTTCACTAGTACCCGTCTACTCATTCACTACTACTACCACCCGTATGCTCGTTCACGTGTACCCTTCTGCTTGTCCACTAGTAACTGTCTGCTAGTCACTAGTGAGCCTGTACAGTCTAACACCAACCTTGAGTGGTTCACTAGTGAGGCTGTACAGTCTTACACCAGTCGTGTGGTTCACTAGTGAAGCTGTACAGTCTAACAACAGTCTTGTGGTTCACTAGTGAAGCTGTACAGTCTAACACCAGTCTTGTGGTTCACTAGTGAGCCTGTACAGTCTTAACACCAGTCTTGTGGTTCACTAGTGAACCCTGTACAGTCTAACACCAGTCTTGTGGTTCACTAGTGAAGCTGTACAGTCTAACACCAGTCTAGTGGTTCACTAGTGAACCCTGTACAGTCTAACACCAGTCTTGTGGTTCACTAGTGAAGCTGTACAGTCTAACACCAGTCTTGTGGTTCAATAGTGAACCCTGTACAGTCTAACACCAGTCTTGTGGTTCACTAGTGAACCCTGTACAGTCTAACACCAGTCTTGTGGTTCACTAGTGAGCCTGTACAGTCTAACACCAGTCTTGTGGTTCACTAGTGAACCCTGTACAGTCTAACACCAGTCTTGTGGTTCACTAGTGAGCCTGTACAGTCTAACACCAGTCTTGTGGTTCACTAGTGAAGCTGTACAGTCTAACACCAGTCTAGTGGTTCACTAGTGAACCCTGTACAGTCTAACACCAGTCTTGTGGTTCACTAGTGAAGCTGTACAGTCTAACACCAGTCTTGTGGTTCAATAGTGAACCCTGTACAGTCTAACACCAGTCTTGTGGTTCACTAGTGAACCCTGTACAGTCTAACACCAGTCTTGTGGTTCACTAGTGAGTCTGTACAGTCTAACACCAGTCTTGTGGTTCACTAGTGAGCCTGTACAGTCTAACACCAGTCTTGTGGTTCACTAGTGAACCCTGTACAGTCTAACACCAGTCTTGTGGTTCACTAGTGAGCCTGTACAGTCTAACACCAGTCTTGTGGTTCACTAGTGAACCCTGTACAGTCTAACACCAGTCTTGTGGTTCACTAGTGAACCCTGTACAGTCTAACACCAGTCTTGTTTGGTTCACTAATGAACCCTGTACAGTCTAACACCAGTCTTGTGGTTCACTAGTGAGCCTGTACAGTCTAACACCAGTCTTGTGGTTCACTAGTGAACCCTGTACAGTCTAACACCAGTCTTGTGGTTCACTAGTGAACCCTGTACAGTCTTACACCAGTCTTGTGGTTCACTAGTGAACCCTGTACAGTCTAACACCAGTCTTGTGGTTCACTAGTGAACCCTGTACAGTCTAACACCAGTCTTGTGGTTCACTAGTGAACCCTGTATAGTCTAACACCAGTCTTGTGGTTCACTAGTGAACCCTGTATAGTCTAACACCAGTCTTCTGGTTCTCTCCTGTAGCCGCAATTCCAAACAAGAGAAGCCGTCCGTTAAAAGAAGAAGAGTTCTGGATGATGAAGATGAAGACGAAGACGAGGACATGGGTATGTTCACCTTCTGTTGTGATCTTCACTGAGTTTAATGTGGGACTGTTCTGGGAATGTTGAAATGGAAACTGGTGAACCTTTATGATTCACACAGACTGCTAGATCCTGTCTAACTCGCTGGTAGAGCATGTCATTACAACACACTGCCAGGGTTAGAGGTACGAGTCCCACTGGGACCTCTAAGCAAGGCATTACTACATACTGCCAGGGTTAGGGGTGCAATTCCTATTGTGACCCAACGTTCAAAGAATATACATTTATTTTATTATTATTCTTAAATGTTTAAGATGCTTTTGATGAATGCGTCAACCGTAGATGTGTATGTTGACTGTGACTGATCTAAAGGGTTTTTAATGAACCTGTGCTGGGATGTCATCTCCGTGATGCCTCATAACGTCGTCCTTGATGTCTCCAGCATCCCCCGGCCCGTTGGTGATGGACAGTGGCGGAGACTCCGACAGAGAGACGGTCGCCGCCCCCGCCAAGAGACGGAGACAGGCGGCCCTCATCGACGAGGATGACGAGGATGAGTAGGGAGGCTCCGGGTCTTGTCCGGGCCCCTGGTGAAGAGGAGGTCCAACGTGAAGCCTGAGGACGACTCAAACTCAGCTGGTGGTTTTCCTGTGAAGACGAGTTGTACATAACTGTTTTAAGGTCATGTCATCTCTGTTAAGTAAAAAATGACTGAGAGTTATGCTAGGTGTGTTTTGGGTTTATTTTTGTTCAAGGCCGGCATCGTTAGAAGTTATATCGTTTGTCCATCTGCATACTTCCTCTATATTCTTACACTTATCATTACGATGAGGTACTTACAGTTACATGTCCTTGTTGCATTGATATATTTGTATAGGAAATAGTTTTGTGTCGTTTTGCCAATTTAATTTGAAACCCCTCAAAAAGTGTATTGATTAATAAATTGTTACTGTTTTGATAAGAAGTGTACTTTCTGATTTATTTCATGCCAGTTTAAATACTAGAGGGCCCGTCTGGGGAAGGTAAAACCTTAATTGAGATTCTGCTTTTATGTTCTGTTCTTATCAAACAGTCCTATTGTAATAAGCCCTTATTGCGTCATTTGGGATAATGATTACACCTGTGTTTTAAACCCGTGTTCATGCGGGGGCCGCATTTTGTCAAATATGCCGCACTTTCACCGCATAAATTGCCGATTTCCGCGCAAAATATGCGGAGCTTGCATGATTTCATAATCCCCGCATTTTCGTTGCAAAAAAGTCACATATATCTTAGCAGAAAGTTGAAAAATGTTGCGTTTACTTCACACAAGAGCAGCCATTTCCCCCTGTTGCCATGGGAACGTTATGAAGTGACGTAATTACGCGACGTGAACGTCATCGAAAAGCTACATTTTTCGCAAGTTTCCCGCATTGTTTCGCAAGTTCCCGCAAATTCATCGCATACAATTGCATAAATATCCCGCATTTTTTAAGAAAACGTGCCGCATAATCAAGGATTTTTGGCCGCAACAATCATAAAAAAAACACCGCATTTTTCTGGAGGGACTGGTAAAGGCTATAAATTTATTCACAGGCTCGTGTTTGGTTTGATCAGGAGTTCTGCCCCGGGGCCCGTCATGTTTACATCACTGCACTCAGACCCACTCTCTCCAACTGGGCTGGGGGCGGGGGTCTACACATGTGGACCATGTTAGTGACTTCCTGTTTGGGGGGGGTCTTCACATGTTGACCATGTTAGTGAAGTCCTGTGGAGGGGTGGGGGGGATCTTCACATGTGGACCATGTTTGTGACTTCATGTTCAGGGGGGATCTTCACATCTGAACCATGTTATTGACTTCCGGTCACAGCGTTTGGTCAAGCAGAGAGTAGAATAGAGATGTGTGAATCCAAAGTGTCACGCCTGGGGATGTGAGCTATTCTAAGAGACGGAAGTTTATTATGAAGAAAACAATAGGAGTCTCGAACCCGGAGGACGTCGCAACACGTTATGTGGTTCCCTCAAACGTCCGTTGACAATGCACGGCGTTGGCAGTAGATCATGTTACATCAGTCTGTGTGTCTTTAACTCATGGGTATAATCGACCTCGAGCCGTCGCCAGATGAATGGGATTGAGTTTTAGGGATGGATTTGTAGTGAAGTATCATTTGAGTGGAGGCCCTCTTCATCTCAATCAGCGTTGTGAAGACGCGTTGAACAACAACAACAACAATGATGTCACTTTGATACATTTGATTGGTTTGAAGTTTAAAAATTTAAAAAAACACAATTACAATTCACAAAGTTACAATTCATCACATATTATCATTCAGGAAAGAACAAGATAATTTAAAGATGTGAAATATTTGTTTATTAATGTAAATAATATCAATTCTACAGAAACAACGTCCATTTCATCATTCTTGGGAAGGCGCTACTCGGGGACTTATCGTAAAAAATGCAACTTTATTTAAAGTAAAAATACAACTTTATTTGATCTTAGTCGAACACATCATTGATGACCTAAGCAGTGTGGTGTCTTAACGTGGAGACACAGACATCTGGAGGAGGGGCCCCTCCGGATGGGACGGGGAGAGAAGAGAAAAGTTGAGACGCCTCCCATAGCTGATCCAATAGCCGAAACCACAGCCTCCCGCAGTTCTACCTCATGAAGGAAGGGACGCGTCAGTCTAGCCTGGTAGTCCCGACCGGTTCAGGTCGCGGAGCCTGTACTTGTTGACAACGTGATCGTCGGTTCGAGCTCCTCGGCTTTGAGGAAGAGTTTAGAACCGAGCTCAGCCCTGCAGCGAGGAGAGACGGGCCGTGCGCTGGAGGGATCTGGATCAATACTCTGGATTAGAGGTTTGGACCGTGTCAGATGAGCGGTCGGCGCCCCCCGAGTTCACAGAGGAGAGCTCGTCCGGCTGAAGCCCACCGCCGCTCTTGTGTCTCTGAACCCCGGTGCGTTCTGCAGTAGGACGCCGCCGACCCGACCCTTGGCTCACGGGTGAGTTAAAATGATTCATGCCCCACAAGTTTTTCGTAGTGGTGGTTTTCAGACTGTCCCCAAGAAAACGAGGACACTTTTTTCCCCCTCTAGAAACTTTAGGGATTTCTAGTCCTTGTGGCGACAATGACGACGAATCGACTGTTTTCCATTTAAGTCATGCAGCAATACTCTTTATTCACTGACGTGGATATATTTATAATTGATTGTACGGTCCCACCCAAAGTCGAGAGAATAACATGATAACTCTGTTGGTGAAAGTCTATTACACACGGCGTGGCGTGATGTCATAGTTTTCTCATTGAGAAAACAATGCGGCTCATCTCTCCCTGTTTGAAATCAACAACTCCTTTATGCACTGAACCGTGTTGGTTCCCACCAGACCCCTCACAATGCGTTAATCTAGTGATTACTGACTTGGCAGCATGCAAGGATTCCCCTCATGCGTAAAGTCTAGTTAACAGTTTACATAGGAAGACAATATGTGTGGTGGTCGATGGTCATATGTGGCTCATTAACTAACTATTTCCTATGCATTTCTTATCCTGTGTTTTACTTCTGCAGTATCTCACTGTGAAGTAAACCCCCAAATCCTTTCTCTGATCTCCGCTGTCCTCCAGAGTGGGAGAGACGGTCTATTTCTGTGTTCAGGCCGTTGTGATGATAGGCTTGGAGTCCTAGTCTGTAGTTACTCTGCTCCCCCCCCCCCCCATCCACTGGAGCTAAACGCTATTCTGCTAGCTGGAGCCAGATGTGCTGTCCCTGGGAAACAGCCCAGGAAACCCAGCCCTGCTCTGGCCGGGGGGAGAGGGGACGGAAGTGAGATGTGGAGGAGCTGTTGGCTCACCTTTTTGACATTGATCCATGTGTGTGATGGCGGCATTCTTCAGTGAACGTGCGTGTACACACAAGTATACCCCTACGCATGAGTGGATCTGATTGACATCGTGACGCGTGTGTGTGTGCCACTTCCAAAGAAGTTTCATTAAAGTGCCGTAACATCAATTTAATGTTGTTAAATCAAATGTGTCAAATGCAGACGTTTTTTAATCTTTCTGGTCCGATGAACATGAACAGTAGGGGCGGCATGTGGCTCAGGAGGTCGAGTGGGTGTATGGTAACTGCAAGGTTTCTAGTTCGATCCCCGGCCCTGGTGTCCCGGGTGTCGAGGTGTCCCTGAGCAAGGCACCTCACCCTCACTGCTCCTGAAGAGCTGGCTGTCGCCTTGCATGGTTGACTCGGGTGTGTGAATGTGTGCATGAATGGCTGAATGTGAGGCAATATTGTAACGCGCTTTGAGTGGCCACTGGATAGAAAAGCGTGGTATACATGCATGAGGGCTTATTCTCCGCACCGTTTCAAAGCTTGTTTTTTCCCCTCCTATCAGTTTGTTGTTAGGGAGAGTTACAGTTTTTGTGTGGCGCTGTATAATCCAAAAAGTGTAGTCGTGTCTCTATGTTTACGAGAACTCTTCCAAGGCAACGAGATTCAAACGGTGATGAGTAAGTCGCTCCAGACATCCCCCCCTTCTCCTCCTACCCAGAGAAGGTGTCATTCCTCTTCAGAGTTCGATGGAATCGAGGCGTAAGACGATCCGACCTGTTCCAGCTGGGCACATTGCTACACGTCAGAGGTCAGAGGTCACCGGCTGCTCCTGCTCTCCAGGATGTGGACCATGTAGGGAACACACTGGGGGGTTGGCAATTAGACAAACAAGGGGGGAAGACAAAACTGGTCATCGTTGAGGAGGAGTTTGGTTCAGTTTGTTTAGGAAGGAGAAGGCTGTTGTTGAGAATGTCTTGGATGATGAAGAACATAAGGTGGCGGGGTGGTTGGTCTGCTACAGTATGGAAGCCTCATTAGTCACAGATGGAACGGCTCCGGGCTGATGCTAGGAGTATCATTCAATAGCCTACATGGGGGGATCTATTACCGGAGCCCCGCGATACAGCACGGCCCACTGGAGCTTGAAGACCACCCCCTTCCCCCCCGTTTCACTTCATGTCTTTGGTCAAGATGTTGGTCCCTTCTTTGATCCGACTTGCCCCGACACCAACGCGACCCTCGGCACTTCCGCGACTGACGAATGGGGTGAGCAGAGAATTCATCACAGTTGATGACATTTGCATTCGCTCACGTATCTCAGCTAGCCGGTTTTGTCACTCGGCCCGGTAAGATAAGATAAGATAATACTTTATTGTCCGTTTGCACGGAATCTTTACTTGCAGTACATCCCAACAGTTATACATGAGGACATAAAACAACATTAAAAACATAAACAACAACAATGAATAATAAATATGATGGGGGGGGGGGGGGGGCGGGGGTCCAGCCCTACAAGAGTGGCCATAAATAATAGGGGGTCACTTCTTCGCCTTCCTGCACTCTGGAACCCTACTGCGGTGTCCTCGTCCTGATTCACCCGAAGGCCGTCGGGACAGGGGGGTCTTTAGGACGCCCCAGCAGAGCTGAACCCCATTCCCCCCCCCCCCCCCCCCCAACACACAGCTCACCCTGCGCCTCACCATGCCCCCGCCACACACACACACACACAGCTCACCCTCCGTCTCACCCTGCCCCCCCCATACACACACACACACACAGCTCACCCTGCGTCTCACCCTGCCCCCCCCATACACACACACACACACAGCTCACCCTGCCCCCACACACACACACACATACACACACACAGCTCACCCTGCCCCCCCAAACAGCTTCAGTTTACTTACTGCGCCTCAACCAGCGTTCTGAATACTGATGAGCACCGCAATGGAGACCCACAGCCCTGTGTGTCTGTGTGTGTGTGTGTGTGTGTGTGTGTGTGTGTGTGTGTGTGTGTGTGTGTGTGTGTGTGTGTTTCCCAGTGATTCCCTGTGTGTCCGTCCCAGCATGCAGAATGAGGCATGTGACCCTCTTGAAACAGACTCATTGTGCCGCTGGTCTTTAACTGACTGTAATTTTCTGCCTTTTTTCTGTGAGCATCGCCCAACGGCTCTGTGCTGAATGGCCCCTATTGTTCCCCATCAGCTCTCTAATCATGGATCGAGGGGATTATGAGGCGACTGCTAATACCGAACGGCTCTGGGCTTTTTCTGTCGCCGTGAGTTTACTGAATTTTCAGTTTCACCCGACAGCTTATTTTGGTTCCGATCCATAATGAGTCTGGTGGGTGTGAATCTGACGTTGTGCAGTTCTTAAAAAGAAAAATCACTTAGATCTTTATAGAGAGTTTTTTCACATTAACATGACAGTTACAGCACCTTTATACCATACATACTGATAGAAGTTGGCAAGAGAAATAAAAGAAAAACTAATAACTAAAACAAACTGCCTGGGAAGTGCCTTCTTATTTTTACATCCTAAGGATGTAATTATCTCTTAGTTATTGATCCAATCCAATGTCTTCATTTTGAGTCCTGTAAAGAACCCATTTTTCCCATTTCTGTCTAATTGTGCTTCTTGAAGTCTCCGTTTGTGTGTCTGTTTCTACATTACAAATATCTCTTCAACAATAGTTAGCCTCAGATTTTTCGTTGGCGGACCCGTCGTGTATTTCAGACCACCTGTAGACTCCTGGTTTACCTTGTTTCTTAGACTGCGAAACCGCCTTCCCCTACCGCCCTTTGTTGTTCCGCTCTGTTCTTTCCTCAATGTGAGCCAAAGCTTCACCGGCCATGGTAAATGGGCTGCATTTATACGTTCACCCATTCATGCACACATTCACACACCGACGGCGGTGTCGGCCACGCAAGGCGACAGCCAGCTCGACGGGAGCAGTCAGGGAGATCTGTCTTGCTCAGGGACACCTTGCCACTCTCAGCTAGGAGGAGCCGGGGATCGAACTAGCAACCAGCCAACCCACTCTACCTTATATGTTGCCCCCATGTTGAATGTCCTCTAATTTAGACGAGTTGCTCTTGCTCATAGTTAGAAGGCAGATGTAGGTATGTATAATCCCGATTATTTTGGTCAATATTGGAATCACGATTATTCAAACGATTATTTTTGAGTTTGAAAACATAATGTATTTATTCAGCATGTCTCTCCCAAAAACACTTTGGAACTGAGAACTTACTTACACACGAGAAATACACAAAATGATCAAAAAGAAAATGGTCAAATCTAAAAGAATGTTTAGATATGTATCCAGCTGTTCTGCACTTTCTATAAAACATTTAATAAAAATAATAATAATAATAATCGAAAACTCGATTATATTCGTTTGATATTCGTGATCGTTTGACGCTAAAATCAAAATCGAGATTGAAATTCGATTAATTGCCAGCCCTAGGCAGATGTACATAAGACTCAAGGCTCACGTGTTCAGAGTTCACCTAGGCTCTGCATAGCCAGCCCCCAAACCCCCTCTTGCACACTTATTGTATGTTCTACATCCTGGCACTTAAAAATAGTATTTAGCTAGGATAAGGTGTTACACAATGCCATCTTTGTTGTATACGGGGAATGGGTTAACCTAGCAATTGTTAGTGCTTGGCACTTGGTTCTATGAACAACTGACAAATGTACTTATTGTAAGTCACTTCGGATAAAAGCGACTAACTAACCTAAATATAATTGTACATGGCTGGAGTCCTGGCCCAGACAGACCGACAGATCAGGGACAGACGGACGTCCCCCCTCCCCCTCAGGTGAAGGAAGGTTTAACACGAGGTGATGAGAGGAGCTACGTTCCCGGTGTTGTGTTACGATGCGTTTGTCATTTGGAGACTTGCAAGTCTTATCGTGACAGATGCAGTGGAAATCCATACCCTATAGTGACACCTGATATGGTCATTTATTTGGCGTGACCTATATTCAGGGTTTGAACCATCAAACCCTGAATATAGAACCACCAGGTTCAGACCAGACATTCACATTATTTTTAAAAGCCGTCTGTGTGTTGACAAATCTGTTTGACGCTTCCATTTAAAGAAACCTAGTCTCTCAGACTTTAGATTACCCTCTAAAGTCTGAAGGATCTGTGAGAGGGAACACAAACTAGGCCCGCAGCAGTCAACTTTACATAAGTGTCTGTAGAGGTTTCAAAACAACACAAATCCACAGTTTAGACCAGAGAACGAAGAAACTGGCTCAGTTCTGATTAGTTTCATGAAAAAGTTAATATTCAGTATGATACCTTTTTTTAAAGCCTATAATCTGTCTGCATCTATTTATACCGACAGGCCTAAGGTAGGAGGCCTATCCTCTGTCTGAAATGCAATTTTCTCATCAGATGCCAAGTGTCGTAAGTCTTACTGACGGTGCCTAATGCATTCATGTAAAATAACCCCTCTCTGTTTCTGGAGCTGCCCTGATTGCTGGAAAAGCATCATGCCTCGTGCTTGCCCAGTATTTTAACATTTTCCAGGAATGCAATGCACACGGCAACAATTCCAAACTAGCACACAATGCGAGTAATATTTAATTGAAATATCTATTGCTACAAAACCTGATGTATAGTAGTAATAGTTGGCTAATTTTAATATGATGAGCACTCTTTTGATACAGACTAGTATCAAAAGAGTGATTTGCTGTGTATGGTGTGTTCAAGTACGGTATACCCAATGAACGGAAAGACTGCTACGGATAGAGAGGTTCACCTCGTTTAGGGACCCACGTCCCTAAACAAGGGGTCCCAGGACCTGGAAGTACGTCTGGAAAGTCCGGTATGGAGGCTCAGGACAGCGTTCTCTCAGGACAGCATTCTCTCAGGACAGCGTTCTCTCAGGACAGCGTTCTCTTAGGGCAGGATTCTCTCAGGACAGCCTTCTCTCAGGACAGCCTTCTCTCAGGACAGGGTTCTCTCAGTTCAGGATTCTCTCAGGACAGCGTTCTCTCAGGACAGCGTTCTCTCAGGTCAGTGTTCTCTTAGGACAGGGTTCTCTCAGTTAAGGGTTCTTTCAGGTCAGGGTTCTGAGAGGTCAGGGTTCCCAGGCTGTGGGTCGTTGTTATTTAGTCTGCACACTCTGCCATGTTGTTGTTACATCACTAATGAGGGCATCATGGAGGGCATTCAAATATCAAACCGGCAGTTGGTCGGGGGCCATTAATGAAGATCCTGTTTGCATGTCTTCACTTGAGAGCGACTCTTTTCAACTGAAGGTTGGTCTGATCTGAGCATTGGGTCTGTGTTCAGAAGCTTGAGAAGCTTCCTCTGTACAGGTTATATCCTTTATTTGGTTTGATTTAAAAGTAGTAATTAGAGCAGTGTCTGTGCATGAACGCGGTAAAAGTGTGGCGGTGACCTGAACGTGACCAGAACGTGACCAGAACGTCGGCAGCCACTCAACGTGTAGGTGAGCGTCGTTCACTCTCCGAGGCTCTCCCGATAGTGAACAGCGCTCACGCAGTTTACCTGCACCTGATGATTCACTGTAACCGGCTGCCAGCATGGCTTTAAAAAGCGAACAACAGCGTAGCTACCGCTGAAGCCAATAGGTCATATGAATACTTGAAAGAAGTTTATGATCAAACAAGCTTTGAACGGTTTAAATGCAAATGGTGCCCTCCGGGTCTGAGGTTACGAGTTCGCACGTCATTGGCAACAAATGAAAAAAGGTGTATCGAATCAGACCGGTTTTGCGAAATATTAGTGTAAATACTTAATGACGATCCTCACAAGAAGGGTAAGGCCTTGAGCCAACGGCAACAGGCTCCTCCATCCAAGACAAACATTTTGTAAATGACTTGGTTTGGTTTTGCACTTTCTGCATAATATTACCCATTGTTTAAGTGGTAAAACATACTCTTGCATTGTTTTATCTTGGCTTTTAAAGTAATCTTGATTCTATAATAGTACACAGTGATTCATTGAGTTTGGGTAGTGATTGGGGTGAATGGGGAGGAGGTGGTTCTACTGATAAAGAATTTAAAAAAAGAAGGAAGTAACTGTTCATTTTCCGTGATGGTGAACTTGGTTAAAAAATGTAATTGTGAGCTATGACCGTGAACGAGTTCACTTTAGTCTGTGTGAACTGATCTTTGAGCTAGCTCTTGTGGGGGGTGAACGTGCACAACACTGAGTATGATATGTAAGTACACAACACTGAGCGTGATATATATAGTATTGTAAGTATTGTCGTCGGACAGCCAGGAAGCCACCAGGTCGCTGCTGCGTTTGCGACGCGGCCCGACAGGAAGTGCCCGCTGCAGCACGCGGTCCTGATGAGCTCCACTTCCTCTGCTACCCTGCGGCGCAGCAGAGGAAGTGGCGAGCAGCTACGCCGTTTGAAGCGTGACAGCAGACGAGTCCGGTCTGAAGCCTCTGTAGGTTCAGCTGAGCACCACGGGAGAACGCAAACGATTTTAGAAGGTGTGTGTGTGTGTGTGTGTGTGTGTGTGTGTGTGTGTGTGTGTGTGTGTGTGTGTGTGTGTGTGTGTGTGTGTGTGTGTGTGTGTGTGTGTGTGTGTGTGTGTGTGTGTGTGTGTGTGTGTGTGTGGACCCCAACGGCTGTCCCCCAACATGCCGGCAGCATGCAGCCAAGACATCTGCAAGGTCTTAGGCTTCTTGGTTCAGCTGGTGTTGGTCCACACACACACACCCCTAAACAAGCTATGTGGGGAACTCGGCAGGCCGGTTCTTTTCCCTGAAAGCTGAGAACCGGATTTGTTCAGCTCTCAACCCCCCACCCCCCGCCAGTATGTAACGGCCATATAACAGCCAATAATAGATTTGATAAACGATAAAACGTCTGATAAACATTTATGCGTTCGCCAAACGATAATGTGTTTGATTAGCGATAGCGTGTTTAATCAACGACAATGCGTTTGATCAACGATAATGCCTTTGATAAACCCACCGTGTCGTTGGGGACCCGGGCCCCCCAAACCTTCTCGCTCCTCTGCTGAACCCGCCGTTGGTATCGCGGAACAAAGGCCCTTCGCCGGACTTTGTCCGCCGGCATTGTTGTGCGTTGCCGGGGCGACGTCCGCTTCTTAAGCAGTCGGGCTGGGAGCCGCCGCGACGCTGCGGTTCAGACGTCTCTGTTCCCCGGCGCTCCGGGCTCCGTCCCCCACGAACGCCCGGAGGCGCCGCGGCGTCCATCCCAGGCCGCTGCCCCACGGGGCTGTCGGCTCCTTCAGCGCCCCTGGCCCTCTCTGCGCGCCCCGTCTCTCCTCCGGCGCGGCCCTCTCCGGGTGCCAGGGTGGGGGGTCAGGCCACGGGCCCCAGAGTCTTTGTTCGGGCCCCATAATGGCTCCATTCTCCTCGGCAGGCACGGGCCCCCAGTCCTCGCAGACAGAGGACACCACTGTGACTCGCCGAGGACCGCCGACATCAAGCGTGCACACACACACGGCGCCCTGGAAACGATCGGCTCTGAGCTTCCCCGAGTCTCTTCTCAGGAAAGGGTTTCTCATCTCCTGTGGTGACGGCACACATCTCATTCGACCGAATGGATCACAATGGATCCTACAGGGAAGATTGAGCTGTTGACTCACAACACGTCGTGAGCCGTGGTGAACACTAGAGGATGGACTCGTTCCCTGTGTTGGAACGGGTTTATTCATCACAATGCTGCTTCACCGGGGCTGCACGGACTACCCTACAGTGGGACCCGTGCTGTAAACTAGATCAACAATGGAGCAGGATTAGCAACATGATCTTCCCATCCTGTTTTGGAGATGGGGGAGAGGGTTTTGATTTGCTGCTCCCCTGACGCTCCAACGAAACGATCCGAAGTAGCCGTAGCCACATGTAGAAGTACAACGTACTAGTTTACATCTCTCCTTGTGACAACGTCAATTTCAATTCAATTCAATTTTATTTGTATAGCCCTTAATCACCATTACAGTCTCAAAGGGCTTAACAGGTCAAATATTTATGACACCCCCCTTTACCCAAGCCCCCACAAGGGCAAGAAAAAACTCCCTTGAAATTAGCAAGGAAGAAATCTTGAGAAGAAACGCATAGCATGGGATCCCTTCTTCCAGGGATGGTCAGGAGTGCAATGGGTGCCATTATTGACATACAGGTAAATACATGCACATCATGTTAAAATGGTGATGTGGTGCTGGCCGGTTGACCATGAGGAGAGTCCAGGCATCCAGTCCAGTCACCGCAACACGCTAGAACAGACAGAATAGTGAATTAGAACGGAACAGTACATAGTGGGAATGTATACTGCATTAACAAATGTCCCGGTTTAGCAGCACAAGGAGAAGGCTGTAGCTCAATGCTGGGCGGCAGTACAACTCTAAAGCCATTAACAAGTAGCCAGCGCTTAGAGTCCTCCACTCCCTCCATGGAGAAAGGAAAACGAGCCCCGACAAATTATTTAAATAACAAAGGGTCATTTGACTGCCACAAAGAGGGGAGATGAGCACTGGGCTCTGAACTGCGCCCTGTGAAAAGACATCCATCTCGCCGCAGGCGGCTTTGCAAATGACCTCAGGCCAGCTGGCCGGCAGCACAGGTGTTTGAGCCGGGGGCCCCGGCCAGGTGGCCCCCGGACAGAAGGGCCCAAACATGCGGCCTCCCTGGAGCCGGAGCTGTGGTCGGGCTCTGGGGGCAGAGAGGGCAGATGGGAGAGGAGGGAAGCCTTTAGCTCTAAAGTTAGCCGGCGTACTCCTCCATTATGCCGGGCTGTTTTTGTCCACAGCGCTCACTTCCTCCTCCGCTTCTGCTGGTCTGAGTCTCACGTGAAGATTATACCGTAGGCCTGATTGTGTAAACATTTCTCTCGGCCTCGCTGATTTTCTGGTCGGAGTTAGGACGTAAAAATATGCTTTTTTGCTCTAAGGGTACTTTGTGCACTTTCAGCTTTGACATGTTGTGCCGTTTTGGGTTTTCAGACCTGTTATTAGAATGACTCCAGATGAGAATAATCCAGTGTTCTGTAAAGTTTATGGGTAGACCCAAGGGCTTTATTTCACAATCCTTCCCCATGAGTGGCTCTATAGAGGAGGGATTGAAAGCCCTTTTGATTGTGAAACCACGGTAACACACAATAAGGGTACATTCATTAGCATTAGTTAATGCAGTAATCATCGTTAAATAACGTGTAACAGTTAACTAATAGTCTAGTAATCATTTACTAATGGTTTTGTTGTTTACTAATGGTGTTCATGTTTACAGTGTTTAATAGTGCTAAGGTTAACCCTAATCCCACCCTAATCCCTCCCCTAACCCCTAAACTAACAAGCTAATGTTGGATAATGGTAAATAGACCATTAGTTAACTCTTAATTCACTGTTAGTTAATTGTTAGGTAACGCTTCTAACCGCGTTAACTGATGTGCACCCATGGTTTATCAATGTCCCCTTATTGCGAAATGGTTACCGGGAACCCGTCTCAGTGTCTGCTTTCGATGTTCTGCAGCAGCAGAAGAAGAAGTGATAGCAGACAGAGGAAGGAGACTATCAGAGCAGGCAGGGCGGCGCCTCCTCACTCTTTCCATGTGAAGGCGGGCCGGCGGCGATACGTGTCCACACGTTGTGGAGCGACAGGCACTCACACGGCTCTGGAAGCCTCTCTCTTCTCTTCTCGGGAGACACAGGGGACGGGTTCATCCATACATGAGAAGGACCCGCACAGAGGTCTGTGAGGAGGAGAGGGGGAGAAGGGGGGAGAGTCTGTTGTTGACCGGACCAGGGCGGAGGAGGTTGTAATCTGAGCCGGGCTTCTGGTGAGCTCATGTAGGAGTGAGCCGAGAGCTGACGTGGAGCTCATAGTACTCCAGAGTAGTACTCTAGGGTAGTACTCCAGCCTAGTGGTCTAGGGGTAGTGGTCTAGGGTAATGGTCCAGGGTAGTACTCAATCGTAGTAGTCTAGCCTAGTGGTCCGGCCTAGTGGTCCAGCCTATTAGTTAGTACGGCATAGTGGTCCTGCGTAGTAGTCTAAGGTAGTAGTATAGCCCAGCCTAGTCCCAAACCCCCCGGGGCTGTCTGTGGGAGGCCTCTCTGAACCTCTTCCGACATGTCGGACGGGTTCTGCGTGTCGGTTAGGAAGCACAAAGAAGCCGACGCGTTTAACCGCTGAACTGCTGAACCGCTGAACCGCTGCGGGCGGAAAACTGAACAGTTATCAGGAAGACCCACCGTGGAGAAGCCATCGCTCCCCCCCCCCCCCCCGGCCTCCTGGTGTCACAGGTTGGGGGGGTTACCAGGTGGGGTCATGACCTATGACCTACCAGAGGGTCGGACTGGACTGAAGGGGTTGGAGAAATGAGAACCACCTTGTGATCAATTAGATGTGGACTTGCCTATACTCCCATGGATACCCCGTGTGTGTGTGTGTGTGTGTGTGTGTGTGTGTGTGTGTGTGTGTGTGTGTGTGTGTGTGTGTGTGTGTGTGTGTGTGTGTGTGTGTGTGTGTGTGTGTGTGTGTGTGTGTGTGTGTAACCAGGGAGACGTCCCAGTTGACATGCAGCTTTCACACCTCCCTCTCAGCCTCGGGAACCCCGACCCTTGCAGGGCGGTTCTGTGTCTGGGAACACCTAGCCCTGTTTTGTGAAGACCGTGTGAAAGAAGGAGGGGAAAAACGGCATTCCTAACAGAAGCAGTAACCAGGGAACCTCGTTTATTTTGCGGCCAAACTTAATCCAAAGCGTCGTCAAAACGTTGATGAACCAAAACATCCGTCTGACGTCCGTCCCGAATGCGCTCTGTCTCCACAGCCGGCGATCCGGATGGATTTCAGATAAAGCCCTCATCGCCAGTTGGAACCGCATCCTCCCCTCCCCCCCAAAACACCCCCTCCCCGTCCCTGATCCACGCCCCAGCATGGCAGACCCCACGGGGCCCGGTCTGGAGGGGTCCGGGGCCGGCGTGGCGGAGGTGGACATCTGCAGCCTGGAGCCGGAGAGGAACTACGAGGTCATCCCGGCGGTCATCTGCTCCATGTGCTGCCTGTTCGGGATCATCTACTGCTTCTTCGGTGAGGACCCCCCCCCCCCCCCCAAACACACACACACCCCGCTGGCTGGGGGCCCGGGTAGCGCCGAACCGGGGGACATGAGGCCCCATAAAGAGCATCTGCCCATTCTGAGCATTCTCTGAAACACAACATCTCTGTGAGCTTATGTTACAGGGCGGCCATTAGAGCCGGATGGTTCAGTGTTGGCTGGTGTCTCTGTTAAAGGACTGATGGTCTAGAGTTGGCCAGTGTCTCTGTTAAAGGACTGATGGTCTAGAGTTGGCCAGTGTCTCTGTTAAAGGACTGATGGTCTAGAGTTGGCCAGTGTCTCTGTTAAAGGACTGATGGTCTAGAGTTGGCCAGTGTCTCTGTTAAAGGACTGATGGTCTAGAGTTGGCCAGTGTCTCTGTTAAAGGACTGATGGTCTAGAGTTGGCCAGTGTCTCTGTTAAAGGACTGATGGTCTAGAGTTGGCCAGTGTCTCTGTTAAAGGACTGATGGTCTAGAGTTGGCCAGTGTCTCTGTTAAAGGACTGATGGTCTAGAGTTGGCCAGTGTCTCTGTTAAAGGACTGATGGTCTAGAGTTGGCCAGTGTCTCTGTTAAAGGACTGATGGTCTAGTGTTGGCCAGTGTCTCTGTTAAAGGACTGATGGTCTAGAGTTGGCCAGGGTCTCTGTTAAAGGACTGATGGTCTAGAGTTGGCCAGTGTCTCTGTTAAAGGACTGATGGTCTAGAGTTGGCCAGTGTCTCTGTTAAAGGACGGATGGTCTAGAGTTGGCCAGTGTCTGTTAAAGGACTGATGGTCTAGAGTTGGCCAGTGTCTCTGTTAAAGGACTGATGGTCTAGTGTTGGCTGGTGTCCCTGTTAAAGGACACAGCCTCATGTTCTAGTGTTGGCCGGTATCTCTGTTAAAGGAGGCAGCCTGGGTTGAACCCAACAGCTGTTCAATGAACTGTGTGTTTGACTTGAGCAAAACCTACATTGAGCCCAGACATCCTTGCTTAGAGATTATGAATTGCCCCTGCATGAGTTTCAGCATGATGCATTGTAATGCATATATCATTGCAAAGTGTACAATGTTGGTTTTAACACAGCGAGACGATCCTTGGTTCGACTGATATTTGGGTGTTTTATTATTGTGAACTGCACACACACGACATACGGTCTCTCAAGGCTGTGTTGACTTTGTAAGTTGACCACTTCATGCTCTGAAGAGCTTCTCAAGACTCCCCCATCCCACACCTCGCCAAAGCCATAACACTCTCTCCTCCTCCCTCCTCCTCTCTCTCCCCTCTCCCCCCCCCCCCCCCCCCCCCCCCCCCCCCCCCCCCCCCCCCCCCCCCCCCCCCACAGGCTACCGCTGCTTCAAGGCGGTGATGTTCCTGTCGGGCCTGATGTTCGGCTCGGTCATCATCTTCCTGCTGTGCCACAAGGAGCGGGTGCTGGACACCCAGCTGAGCGTGGAGGCCTCGGCGGGCATCGGCCTGGGCATAGGCCTGCTGTGCGGCCTGGTGACCATGTTGGTGCGCAGCGTGGGCCTCTTCATGACCGGCCTGCTCCTCGGCCTGCTGCTGGCTCTGGCCGGCCTGCTGGCGGCGCAGCAGTTCTACACGCCCGCCACGGTGTGGGTGCCCCTGGGCGCCCTGCTGGGCACCGGCATGCTGTTCTCGGTGCTGACGCTGCAGTGGCAGAAGCCCCTGACGGTGCTGTCCACGGCGGTGTTCGGCGCCGCCGTCATGACGGTGTGCGCCGACTACTTTGTGGAGACGCTGACGCTGACGCTGCACGCGTACGGCGTGCTGCGGCTGGCGCCCGGCCCGCCGCTGTGCTGGTACAGCTGGGTGGTGCTGGGCGTGTGGCCGCTGCTCAGCCTGATGGGCGTGCTGGTGCAGTGGAAGCTGACCGACGCGGGGTACTCACACACCGAAGGTCAGAGGGCCAACGGGGAGGGGCGGGCTCTGTTTGGGGGGGGTGGGGGGGGGGGTTTGACGGTGACGTTCGTTGTTGGGTTGTGACGGTTCATATGTTCGAAGATTGGATTTAATTTAGAAAATGTAAGATAACTCGAGATTACTTTGTTATCCGCAACGGGAACGGGAGTCGCAGCAGCAGAACTGCAGTGTGTTAAAAGAATCAAAACGAAAGAACTACAATAAATCTAAGTAGAGGAAATGACGTTAAAGGGTCGGCTTCGCTAGAGCGCTTTGACTTGGACCCGGGAGGTGGCTAGTTCGAGTGTCGAGGCGTCTCTGAGCAAGACACTTAAACCTTACTGCTTCCGACGGGCTGGCTGTCGCCTTAAACGGCAGTCTCCGCCGTCAGTGTGTGTGAACCGCTGTAAGAAAGATAAAAACGTTATGCCCTGCTGTAGTCGTCGATGTTCAACGCGAGCGTCATTGAACGTGATGGCCGCTTCCTCACGGTGCCTCCCTCTCTCTGCCGCCCCCTAGTGGTGATCAGCCGCCGGCAGAAGCGCGTGCAGCTGATGAGGATCCGGGAGAAGGAGGCGAGGAAGCGGCAGCAGACAGGTGGGCAGGAAGGAACGTACCGCCGCAAAGCCCCCCCGGTCAAACGTTACGCCGGGGACCTGCTGGCGCCGGTCAGTCTCAGTCGGTGCCGTAGACCCCAGAGCACATTGATGACGTCCTGTCCCGCGGGCCCTAACCCTTGCCCCCCCCCCCCCCCCCCTTGTCTCCCTGTTGTCTCCCCCCTTTCAGAGCTACCTGCAAAGTCTGCGGGACCGGCAAAGCGGTACCGGGACATCCCTTAGCAGCCTGGGGGCCACCAACCACAGCATGATCGACATGGACTACGACACGGGCTCCACCGCCCCCCTCACTGCCACCACCCCCGTGGTCCGGGTCTGAGGGGTCCTGATCCCCCCCCACTGCAACCCTACCCCCCATCGCCAACACCCCCGCCCCGCCCCATCACCTGGACCACAGGGCGGGAGGGGAGAGAGAGTCTGTTTGATACGCTTCAGAACCACTAAAGGAGAGAGGGAGGGAGACACTAGAGGAGAGAGTAAGAGAGACACTGGAGGAAAGAGAGAGGGATGGGAGGGAGACACTTAGGGAGAAGGGAGAGAGAGACTGAAGGAGAGGGATGAGCGGGGGGGCTTACAGGGGACATGACATTAGAGGTAGATACTAACCCAGCCCCCATCTTTCTTTACCTAATGATGGTACATGTTTTATGAAGGATATGAAGAACGTTATGGAACCGATTCCTCAAGTTATTCACTCTGGACAACCTGTCTCACTGACCCTGTCTCCCTGACCCTGTCTCACTGACCCTGTCTTATTGGAAGTTGTGGACAGACTGTCTCACTGACCCTGTCTCATTGGCCGTGTCTTAATGGAAGTTGTGGACAGCCCGTCTCTCTGATCCTGTCTTACTGGAAGTTGTGAACAACCTGTCTTACTGGGAGTTTCTATCTTTTTAAATATTTCTAGATTGAGAGAGGAATAGGTGAGTATGAATAGGTAAATGTAGATGTGTTTTACTAGTTCTTAATGTCTGAGTGGAGGGGCCGTTATAAGTCTTCCGTGTTCAATGTTCTGCTGCTGCGCGGGCAGAACAACGTTTGAACCCAAACCCCCGGACTCAGAACGTTCAGTCATCTCACACCCCGATACCGTACGCAATAAGGGAAAAGGAAGAAACACGACAACCTCAGAAAACATTTTGCTCTTCATTTGTAGATTGTGATAATCACATTTTGTGTGTATGTGTGGGTGAGTTATCTAGCAGGAGTGAGTCCTTTTTCATGTTAGATTCATGTGTACAGAATTGTTGATAGAGTTTGCCAAAGTCAAATAAATGTCTTTGATGAAATGCGAAACACTGAGTCAGAGCTCGGACCGGGAAGCAGCCTCTGTTTTCGCTACCCTGGTCGCCTAGCAACGCCGGAGTCTGGCAGGCCTCGGCGGTCTCTCTCAGACCAGGACCAGAGGGAGGGAGGAGGTCCTGTTGCCATGGTGCCTGAGATGTTATTGAGCAGACATACCCGACGCATGACTAAGAGGAGACCAAAAGAAGTGTGTAACGTCGGATCAGCTGATTTCAGAGGATTAACTGTTAACTGCATCTCAAGACTTCATGGTTTCGTGCACAAGGTGACGACATACCGAATGCTGATGACTTAAATAATGTTTTTGAGGATATTAAATACTTAGGCAAGTTTATTTTTCAGGTTTTTTTTTTAAAAAAAACGCCAGAGGGCACTCATTGACAAACAGTAGAAAAGTAAAAAGCGATCACGGAGAAGCACCAACATAGCTGCTCAGTGAGTGGGCGGAGCTTAGAGGAAACCTGCAGAACATCTGCTGCACAGACCGGCCCGAGACTCCGATGCTTCCCTGAGGTCGTTAAAGGAGACACGCACACACACACGCACACGCACATACAGATGCACATACACACTTGTTTATAAAAAGTATTAAACTATGAAATATTCTCCATTTTGTGGAGGGTCGTACAATGTTCTATGCATGGTTGTTGGTAGACGGTTCCCAGCATAACGTCAGGCTTTTCAGCAAAGAATATACTTTCTCACGGTATGTTATTCAGTGAAGTACGCTTCAGTGTAAGTTGGTAAAGACTTTTTTGTTTTCATGCACATTTCGGTGACACCGCATCGAGGAACGTCCCGGCCTTTGCTGCCACCTGCTGGTCAACCCTAGCACTGCATCCAGCGCGTGGCTGTGCTCTTCGGGTAGCCTCTGTCCACACTCAGTCTGTCGTTCAGCCGCCAGTAGTCGTCGCCCTTGAAGAAGAACACCTTCCCACTGGTCCAGGTGAGGGCTGCGTCCGGGCTGGCGGGCGCACCGCTAAAGAGCATGGAGAGGGGCTTGGGGTAGTAGGTCAGGTTGTTGTATTGCAGCTCATCCCACTGCCAGAACTGGGAACCCTGCAGGGGGGCAAGGGAAAACAGAGGCCTTCATTACACAGTATGTGACTGATAGAGGCAGTATTTTACACAGTATTTGACTGATAGAGAGACTATCGTTTTACACAGTGTGTGACTGATAGAGAGACCGTCATTTTACACAGTATGTGACTGATAGAGAGACCATCGTTTTACACAGTGTGTGACTGATAGAGGCAGTATTTTACACAGTATTTGACTGATAGAGAGACCATCGTTTTACACAGTGTGTGACTGATAGAGAGGCAGTATTTCACCCAGTATACCACTGATTGGTGTATGGGGCAGCAGATGGAGTATGGTGTGTATGGTGCAGCCCTTCTACCTTGACGAAGACCAGCTTCTTGTTCCTCTCCAGGTACAACGCCGCGTCTATGTCTGCGGGGAGACGGGTCATCTGTTTGGGGTACCCCCGATCCAGCACGAAGTCACTGTACTTCCACAACGTCCCGCCTGGAGACAAACACAGACCGCGTTAGGGTAGGGGTCCCTGATGACACCAGCGGGTCCCAAGGACCGGGTCCCACGGGTCCTACCTTTGAGGAAATAGGCCTTCTTGGTTCTCTGGGAGTAGACTGCAGCACTCAGGTTCCCCGGGAGTTCCTTCCACAGCGTGTGGATCCTCAGGGGTTTGTTGTGGCCGTGGTCCGACACGGTCCACACGTACTCCCCGCTGAAAGCAAACGTCTTCTTCCAGGGACCTGAGGGGGGAGAGCAGGAGCTTCAAGCGTCTGGAGGTGCCTCGGAGTTCCGATACCGATACCAGCGTCGAAGATTCCTCCGATACTGCCTAAAGAATCGGGCGTCGACGAGCACGCATGTCTATGCGCCGATCCAATATCATCACGTCAGCGATTCGCTACCATGGCGTCGAACATCGCAAACAGGCGCGTTGTTGTGGTGAGTTTGTTCGCGGTCACAACGACACAACTGTTTTATTGTTATTAGCGATTATAAATGTAAATGATGTAGTTCTGAAAAAATATTCTATACATTGACTATACATTGCTGTCGTGCCGGGAAGGAAAAAAAATACATCGGAACGTCTCTACTTTCAGAGCTGCAGGGTGGTGCTCAGGACTAAAGTGAAGAAAGAAGCGGGGGTTCGTAACTATGAAAACATCCACTGCTGTCTTACCCAGCATGACGGCGTCCAGTCGGGCTGTGCAGGGGTCGGGAACCTGCTCGGGGCTGATGGTCGGGCCCCCTGGGAGCGGCAGATGATTGGCTGACTCCAACCCATTTGGGGGCTTTGAGCCTTCACACAGAGGAGGAGTCAAATGTTAGGGTGCATCGACATATCTTGAATCGTACCGTCCCTATAAGAAGACGGATATAGACGTTTACTAAATGAGAGTATTATTAAATGACAAGAGTTTCCGTCCTTATAATAGTCAGACTACAAATACTTGTCTAGTCCAGTTGGGATTATGCCCTTCAGTGAGACAGGATAGGGCAGTGAGACAGGTTAGGGCTGCCCTTCAGTGAGACAGGGTAGGTTTAAACTCTAGAGCAGTGGTTCTCAAATGGGGGTACGCATACCCCTAGGGGTACTTTGTTGAACTGCAGGGGGTATTCCTGCATTCAACTAAAACAATGAAAATTTGGTCAGTTTCAGGAGGAATATATTTTAATGGGATTCACCTCTACACGCTCTGACCCTCACCTGGCGTTTCGGCTTCTTTTGTGGGGAGAAATTTGCCAACATTTTCATGAAGCACAGGCCCATGTTTCTCACTAAATTGTGTATTCTTTCTCAGAAACAGGCTTGTTCCCGTGAAGGGGTTACTGAAACTGATAAAATATCTGAGAGGGGGTACACTATTTCTACACAAGTAGAAAAAGAACCACCCGGAGAACCACTGATTCTCAGGGAATCCAGTTTCTATAGTTGACTGAGCCCCACCGAGTGAAACAGGGTAGGGCTAGAGGGCGAACACACAGTGAGGCTTCTGGACCCACTTACCATACAGGAACTGGATGCCCTTCACATCGTCGTGGTGCAGTCTGAAGTTGGTCCGGTAGCCGTTGTACCGGGCGCCCATCAGAGCCCGGCTGTATTCGGAATGGCCCAGGCCGAGGGCGTGGCCTATCTCGTGGGCGGCGACGATACGCAGATTGGTGCCGTAGTATCTGCCCTCTGTCCAGAACTCGGCCTCGTCAAAATGGACGATACCATATTCTGGTTCTTTAGCGTGAGCGAGCACCCCCCCTGGGAGGGACATCGATAACACAAAGAAAGGGTTGTTAGTCTTGTTATTGTCAATATCCATGTGGGTCATGTGACACTGATGCTGGTAAATTTACATTTACCTTTTAGGGCATTTTGGCAGACACTTTTATCCAAAGTGACTTACAATAAGTACATTTGTCACAAGAACGAGAAACAACAATATATCGCTGTCGGTACAGTAAGGATGTTCATAGAACCAAGTGCCAAGCACTCACAATCGCTGGGTTAACCCACTCCTTAACAAAGATAGCTCAGATAAGATGCTACAAAATGCTAAGTACTATCTTTAGGTTCAAGTGCTTGTAGCCGGATTCCTCACCGCGACCGTCGAAGGGGATACCACACAAGTTGTCATTCCTGTGGAAAAGTATCCTAATGTCGGCCCTGGTGTAGGTGACCTCCCTGAAGGTCAACGGGGTCACGTCGCTCCAGTACTTGAAGGCGGCCTTGATGGCGGCCTGGACGGCGGCCCTCGTCATGTCGGGGGTGTAGTTGTACAGGTGGTACGTCAGGCTCTTCTTGCGCCAGCGACCTGACGTTGAGAATGCGAGCAGAAGAAAGACGGAGCACGTTTGGTTAGTAAAAAGGAGGATATTATATCACCAGGTGTGAGTTTGTCACCCACTTGTGATGGATGAAGTCCGATTTTCAAGCTGCTTGTAATGGCTAATCACACCCACCCCTGGGGGCATTATATCACCCCTTTAACTCTGGTCTCAGCACCGGGTCCCACGTGTCATTCAATTTAATTAATTATTTTTTTGAATTGAATTTAAGTGGACTGCTGCTCTTTTTACTGCCCTAAGTTGATTGATTATAAATATATAAATTCATCTGTTCTTTTTGTTTTTCTATCGACCTGAAGTAATGATTCAAAATGACGAAGAAGATGTGAGGTCTCACTCAGGATCCTGTATTTGAGCGTCTTCTTGTTGAAGGGGTCCTCGTTGCCACAGCGGGGCGCCCTCATCGCGTCCAGGGTGGCGGGGTCCACCTCCCCGGTGATGGGTACGTCGCTCACCCGCTGGAACACTCTGCATGGGACGTCCACAAGTTTAACAGGTTGAAGCTCAGGCAAAAGGTGCACACAGTCCCGTGGATACTCCGTTTGGTGTATCCACCTACTCCCTCAATAACCGTGGGACAGCATCACGCGTTGCTGTCGTCTGATGTGTACAACATGTGTGCGTGTGCGTTTGGTTTGGTTTGGTCCCGTTACCTCAGAGCCTCGATCACATCCCTGAGGTGGGACGCGTCCAGGAGGTCGGTGCCGTTTTTCAAGTAGCCGAATTTGGTTAGGTATTCCTGGAAGGTAAAAGGCAGACATGAGATAAAGCTTGATCTGCAGTCCTGCAATCGAGTCCACTCCAGATCAGCCTACCTTTGCTTCTTCTAGTTCAGGCCATCGCTCCAATGAAGCCGAATTCGCGTAAAACAAAGCGGCGACCAGCAGCGCCAGTGGCCGTAAAGTTTCCATCTGACGTTCTAGTGAGATGAGCTTGTGATCGGATGTCCTCGGTTGGAGCTCTAGTGACTGGAACTGGTGATCGGTTCTCCTCGGTTGTTTTCCTAGTGAGTGGAGCGGGTGATCGTTCCTCTTGTACTCCTGGCAGGCTGCAGAAGAAGCGGCGGTTCCTGGAGTTGACCAGAGGATGAGTCAACATGATGCACCCCTGGGGAATGAGGAGGGACGCAGTCAGATGGCAGGCCTCCTTCCGCTTTACGAACGATTATATGATGTAAACATTAGGAGGGGAGGAGGGTTTTCGGTGATTCAGAAACCATAACAAGCTTTTAGAGAAGTTGTTCGACATGGTTTGTGGCGGTTATTACATATATTTCTGTTATTAAAAAAGAAGATGTCTCTGAGCTCAAAGCCCTCCGCTAAACATTGTAATCAACACCGAGTGGTGCAGTCTTAACTAACAGAAAATACACTTATTGTTTAATATGAATTAGTTTATCTAGCAGGCCAAACCACAGTCCCCCCACCATGTACACCTGACTGAATTTGACCAGATTTGCGCTTACAGAAGCAAACGTTGATCTTCAGATCTGTGTTATTAAAGCCCCCCGCTAACACAGACCAACCAGACCTCCTGGGGTCCAGAACCATAAAACAGGCCAACAGTGATAACGAAAGAAACGGACAGACAAAACAAGGGAAGTGAAACAAATCTACAAATTAAACCAAACCATAGACGACACAAACGAAATACAGTTAAATTAAAACAACAACAACACTTAAATGAAAATAAGGACATTAATAGCCAAACACATCCAAAACAATGTAATTCACCAGATAAGAACCAGCAAACAGCGTACAAGCAAATGTAACGATGGTCAAGGGACAGCTTGAGTTTATTCTTTAGTTTTCCATAATAAACAGTCTGTATAGTATTCCTGTATATTCTTTAGTCTTCTTCCAATAATCCGTTTGAAAGGGGGTGTTACTGACCTCTGCTGGCCACTCGGAGTTTTGAGATATAAGTTAACTGTAAACAAATGCTGAGGAAACGGTGTTTATGTAACTGTATGAAAGAGTCTTTTCTCTACAGGGGGCCGTAAGAGACGGGTATGGATGCCAGCCTCATGGGCCCAGAACAGCAAGTTACAACCAGTCCAGAACCAGGTCAGAACCAGTCTAGAACCAGTCCAAAAGCTCTATGGTGAGACGACTGAAACTATCAGCGGTTTCCATCTGATCAGACGATCAAACTAGCGAACCATGATCCAGATGACACCGAAGATCAAAGATCAAACAACGAGGTCTGAAGGAACCCATTTTCTGGTGATTCAAACAGCTCTGCCAACCCTGGAACCTCTTCTATCTTCGATAATATATCTTTGATAAGGCAGATATGATTGGACTCAGAGATTGAGCAGTCAAGCCATAAACCCTGAATCTCTGCTTCTTTGACCTGTTGTATGGGTAGTCCGCTATCTGTCATTTCAATGTTGGATCACAAGCTAATCTATACTGAGAGCCAGATGTTATGCAGTGGTTTTGGTATTTGAGCAGCAGTGAATTTATCCAAGAGTATTTGATGTTGAACATTGTGTCGTTGCTGAGTTGGTGTTGCCTCCTTTTAAAACATTCTGCCGTCCCAAAGAGCCATATAGTGATCCGAGTACAGCAATAACTCTTTTTTTGACACCTGGAATGAGTTTGGTCTGCAACAATAAAGCAGTAAATTCTCCAGTTAAAAGGGAAAAGTACCAAAGAACTAGACGCTGGTACACACGTGCGCGCGCACGCACACGCACACTCACACAGTGATCATCTATGAGTCAGTAGAGAAAGAAGATTTGAACATCAAATCATTTCAACAGTCACAGCAGTAAATGGAGGCAGCATTTAATCTATTCTTGAATTTCTTGAATCGTGTGAATCGCGTTTATCGTTGACTCTGATGCGATCAGGCAGTGAGTCAGTGCACGTTTTAGAAGAACTAGTTTGCATGTAGCTAAATATAAACATGCTGAACAGATAACTGCTCCATTAAATCCATGCCGTCAAGTGTGAATCCTCCCTCCCTGATGTTCCTCCTTTTAATATTTGGACTTTTGCTGAACACGGATTTCCTTTTCTTGGCTTGTGACTGTTGATTGGTCATCCCATCCCCCTTCCTGCCAGCTGGGTGTATTTACAGGAAGACCTTCAGCCAAACTTCCTGTCCTCATTTATTAAGTAATGAATAATCTTTAGAGGGGAAGAAACAGTGGATTTGGAAAGTACCAGTGTTCTGAGTGGTACTTTTACAACTTGCAACACAGAAAAACAAGTATTGCATCGATCGCTCTAGCAGTGCCTGCATTCATGAAGTTGTTGACTGCGGTGGTATCAAATGCATACCTTTATAAGGGCCCTGTACACATCATCTATCTCTAATCATCCATTCGGTTTCTTGGCACGATCTGAGAAGCCCTTGCAGCCCATCTGTCCCCCACCTCCCCAAGGTCCTTAAACAGCTCATTCTCACACACGCACAAACCCATCCATTTCTCATGACCTAGGGGTCGGACGAGGCGGAGCCAGGTTCATCTCGGGGCTCTTCGACCCACGCAGCTCCCGGCTCGGGTCTGACTGCACCCCCCCTGAGGAGGGTGTGACCGTGACGTGGGTCTGGGTGAAGCCCACAGCCCCCCCACGGAGGACCCTGCAGACAGGCAATTAGTCATAATGTATGATACAATAATATATCATTCAAATAGGCTCAAAATGTTGGGATTAGGAAAGAGAAAAGAGACGTTTGTTGTGTGAGGAGATGAGCAGACAATAGACTGATACAAGAGACACGTTGTGCTGTTGGGGAGAAGATCCTTAGATTGGCAGAACAGGGTGGAAGAGGAAGAGGAGAGGAGAGAGGAGAAGAGAAGAGAACAGGATAGGACAGGAGGAGAGAGAGGAGAAGAGAACAGGATAGGACAGGAGGAGAGAGTATGAGGAGAAAATGAGAGCAGAGCAAACTCCTCTGCTTCTCAACCAAGTTTACTAGTTAATACAAAACTATTTATTTTCTTAATTTATCAATGCATAGACTTATGTTTACATGATCACCATACAATACACTATTCAACATTATTGTAAGAAGTCAATTAATCCAAAATTCCTCCATTGTGTTGGTGTATAATTTAACACTTTAGAATTGAAATTTGTATTCAAATTTTGAAGAATCCAGGTTGTAGCAACGACAACGCTGCACTCCACCTAAGGGGACTATAACCGGGCTACTCCAACCAAGGGCGTAGGGTGGGGGGTGTTAGAAGACCAGTTATAGTAATGGCTGACAGATGACCTTGGGCTCCATGCTGAGCACTCAGGAGATCTCCTTGAGTGTGTGTGCTGATGGCTGGTTTAACCTGTGCACACTGATTACTCAATGCACAACAGGTGTGCAGCCTAACCCAGCCCCAGAGTCCAAGCCATCAGCCTGACCAGGGCCAGGAGAGGCTGCTTCAACCAGCCATCGTCCACACACACTCCCCACAGAGGTCTTTACCAGTACCTTATTAAGAACGCAGGTATTTACCAGTACTTAATGACGAATGCAGGTATCTACCAGTATGTTGCCGCCCCGCTGTCTCGGGGCGGTAGGATGTGAAATGTGTGTGTTATGGATAATTGAATGAGCGTGTTGTTGGTGACTAACAATGGACTGGAAACAACAGATGATGAAAAGGGGTTTACCGGGGGATCAGTGAACATAAAAAACAAAACAAGTACGATACCACAAGACATGTAACTGGGTGTCAGGGATCGAGTGTTGTGCCATAGTGCCAAATAAAAGAACAAAACAACACTGAGCTAAGCTAGCAGCTAACAACAAGCTAAAGCTCTGTAGCTTCAGAGTAGACCACACGTCTAGTTACCTGGCCCATCCTATGCTAATCCAAAAATGCAGTTGGTGGCAACCAGGGGCGTAGGAATGAGTTTAACATTGGGGGGGACACATATCGGAAACCTGACAGATCCGTTAACGGTTTGAACAGAAATATGTCATAAATTAACTACACTGAAAAAATTCACAAATATATTTTATTCTTCTAAAAAGATACATTTGTAAATGTAAAGGAAAACACATTTTGAATGGCAGTAATGAACTGATAAATATCAAATCAATTCTTTAATTGCTCAATCATCCAGTTTTTTAGAATAAGAAGCGGTGACAAGACGCTGTGTTGCACTTTCAAAATAAAATAAAATATTTTTCTCCCCCCGTTATAATTTTTAGGTGGTACAAATGCGCCTGTCTCCAATATTGGAGGTCCCCTCCGTCCCCCCCGGTTCCTACGCCCTTGGTGGCAACACTCCAGACCTAATGTGTCTTAACAGAAAACCGGTCTGTGTGAAGAGGCCTCTGTCTTACTGTCCCTCGACCACTAGGGGGCAACAAGAAATGACAAAACGACCAGGCTATCAGGAACACGCCACTAAATTAACAACAGACACAATCAGTGGGAGGGGGAAACAGGCCTTCCCTGGCTGGGAACTGATGAACCGAATGAGCTGATTGCTTGGGCAGGATCACGATCAAGGTATTGACTTCAAGGTAAGTACTTAATTAATGTATTACTTTAGAAGGCCTCAAACAACTTATTTAATTCAAAGCATTACCTTCTTTTACTTGACTTTGACATGACTACAGCAATCTGTTGCTGACTCTGAATATTGATGTCTTATCTTTCCTGGGGAGTCAAAGTGAATAGAGGGGAGGTAGTCTTGTCCAACCAATTTGAAGGCCAGCAAAGTCACTGGGCAGAGAGGTCTGCCGCTTAAGCTGTCTGGTCCCCCCCTACACTGATCAGACAAACACCTTTCTAAGGTGAGTCTTTGGAGGCTTAATGTAACTGTGAGAGATGGACTGCTGAGAGTTAAGTCTGAGGATATGCATCTGCTGGACTGAGCTGAGTGACATTCCTTCTGTTGATGAGCCTCACAAGGCTGTCAGTGAACCAGTGTCTCCATGTGTAGAGGGGGACTGGTTCTCGACCTTTGATTGGTATCAATACCTTTATATAAATAATGAGAAGACAGAGACAGCGATAAGGACTATACTTTTTAGATCTGTCATCTGTAATAAATCACCTTAATTATTTTACAAGAACATCATATTTAAGTTATAAAGTTGGGCCTTTGAATCGCGTTATATTGGCTGCAATACAAACGCAGAACTCCAGGTAACTCAGATAACTAAACTAGATGGTATCTAATCTAGTTGACTAGGGGATAACTAAACTAAAGGATTACAATACTAGATGTTATTAAACTAGATGACTAGAGGATAACTAAACTAGATGGTTGTTAAAGGGGCTCAGTGGTAGATTTGATCAACAGGTCTCTTACAACTATGTTCTAGATATGTAACCATTTAAAACGATATGTAGCTCATTATAAAGACTTGCCTATGACTGCGTATTTGACCAAACTCAAACTGAATAATTGGCCTGTGGGCCTTAGAAGACCTGGTGTCATGCGGAGGGCGTCAAAAGATTCCTGAATCTCTCATAGGAAAGCCAAGATGTGTTTGATATATTGGATGAGCGAGGTTGGCTAGGATCGAAACAACAAGAGAAACGACCATTCTGTGATCGAAAACGCTCACATAAACCGTGTGATCAGCATTCACTTTATTTACCAGCTTAGAAGTTGAATAAATAAAGTAGTACTCATACAAAACTGAATATACAGTTCAAACATTAACATGAACAACAGCAAATTATTGACTTGAGCATGTTTCAAATATTAGTTAAATAAGACAAGGGAAGGGAAAAAGACCCACAGCAGTTGAAAAGATTAATTAAGAAACAATGATTCAAAGTGTTCAAACTCTGGCTAAGTGACCTGACTCAAGTCAGGATTAGAAAAATAGACTTCTTACAAAAAGCACAAATCAGTTGTTCAAATGCCGAACATAATACTTCCTTGTTTCGATCACATTCATAAATCCTCAATAAAACCTCAAGACTATCTGACGATAAGAAGCCTTCTAGCAGCACTTCATGCAACCGGCTGGGGACAGCAAAGGGCTGAAGCCGCACAAACATCCTCAAAGCTGTGGTGGTCGGGGCACTGAGGGTGCCAGGTTGTTGAGGGAGTCGTGGCGCTGAGGTTGCCAGGTTGTTGAGGGAGTCGGGGCACTGAGGGTGCCAGGTTGTTGAGGGAGTCGGGGCGCTGAGGGTGCCAGGTTGTTGAGGGAGTCGGGGCGCTGAGGGTGCCAGGTTGTTGAGGGAGTCGGGGCGCTGAGGGTGCCAGGTTGTTGAGGGAGTCGGGGCGCTGAGGGTGCCAGGTTGTTGAGGGAGTCGGGGCGCTGAGGGTGCCAGGTTGTTGAGGGAGTCGGGGCGCTGAGGGTGTCGGGGTGCGCAGGGTGCTCAGTCCTCCCTGACCGTCACCCTCACCCGGTGCCAGGCGTTGCTCAGCACGCCTCTGAGGTTCCAGATGGGCGCCACCGAGTCGGGCTGCATGTTGTAGCTGTTGTCCACCGCCTTGCACACGATCTCCACCTCCTTCTCCCCGGGGGGCAGCGGCGCCACCACCTCCCACAGCTTCCAGGCCCAGGCGCGGCCCGGCGGCGGCGGCGGCGACAGGGCCTCCCCCTCCCCCTCCTCGCCCCTCAGTCGCGCCACCTGCCACGTCTTCCCCCCGTCCAGCGACACGTCCACGCGCACCACCTCCCGCCCGCCGCCGCTCCAGGCGTAGCCGCGCACCGTCACCTCGCCGGCGTCGCGCTCCAGCACCGCCCCGTCGGCGGGCTGCGTGATGGCCGACTGCACCGGCAGCTCCTGGATGGCGGGGGCCGACTTGAAGTCCACCGTGTCCCAGTCCGTGCCCGGGGAGAAGCCCTTGTAGTCGTTCTGCTGCCAGTGGCTGGCGCTCTCCTCCGGGCTGACGATCACCCTGCCCAGCCACTTGACGTTGCGGGCGCCCACGGTGCCGGGCACGACCACGCGCAGCGGGTAGCCGTGGTCGGCCGGCAGGTCCTCGCCGTTCATCTGGTACGCCAGCAGCACGTCGCCCTCCTCGCTCAGCGCCTTGTTCAGCGGGATGGACGCGCCGTAGGTGGTGCCCGACGCGTCCGCGTCCAGGCCCTCGAACTGCACGTGGCGGGCCCCGCCGGCCGCCTCGGGGCCCCAGCCCGCCTCTCGCAGCACGTCCCTGAGCAGGGCCCCGCTCCAGGTGGCGTTGCTGATGGCGGCGATGCCCCAGTTCAGCCCCTTCACCTGCTTCACGGCGTTCATCTCCGAGCGGCGGTTGCCGGCGCACTGCAGCGTGGCGGTCACCGTGTGCTTGGGGAAGCGGCTCTTGAGGTCCGCCAGCGAGAGGCTCAGGGGCCGCGGGAGGCCCTCCACGCGCAGCCGGTACGACGCGGGGTCGACGCGCGGCACGGGGAGGTGGTTCCGCTTGAAGAAGATGGCGGAGGGCGTGATGTAGCTGTCGCCCAGCAGCTCCGGCGGCGGCTCGGCGTTGAAGGGCTTGGCGCTGTTGACCCGCAGGACGGGGTGGCGCTGGGGGTCCCCGGAGTAGGGGTCCGACGGCTCCACCGCCCGCTGGCGCTTCTGGTCCTCGGGGTCCAGCTCCCCCACCTTGGGGGAAGAGAGAGAGAGAGAGAGAGAGAGAGAGAGAGAGAGAGAGAGAGAGAGAGAGAGAGAGAGAGAGAGAGAGACACAGACAGACAGACAGACAGACAGACAGACAGACAGACAGACAGACAGACAGACAGGTCGTCAACGAGGAGCTCAGATACAAACCTGGCCTCCCTGGAAGGGGTGAGTCAGGCTCCTCAGTCAGAGTAGAGAACCTCAGGATCCACAGCAGGTTGGATCATCCCAGAATATCATTCAAACAACACTTTACTCCTGACCCGAGGTGGTAATAATAATAATAAAAATACATGACTTATATAGCGCTTTTCCAAATACTCTGACGCTTTACAGAGTGAACACAGTAGAATCATTTAATAAGAACGTATACATATATAAAAGGAGGTAGGGAGAGAAGGGAAGGAGGTGGAAGCGGTGGAAGCAGTCTTAAAAGGGGGGTTTTGAGGGCCTGTTTAAACGAAGGGGGTGTGTTAGGTGTGTTAGGGTAGAGCCCTGAAGAGCCGCCCAGTGGAGGGCAGGGTCAGAACCAAGGCCCTCCGCGCCCACCTTGTAGTCCGACAGGATGTCCAGCACGTGGTCCTGGCTGTGGACGGCGTACAGCGCCCAGAAGGGCTCCAGGGCCCCGCCCGCCGCCAGCAGGATCTTATCCCCCCCGGGGTGCACGGCCACGAACTCGGTGATGTCGTAGACGCCGCCCCGGAAGGTGACCCAGACGCCGGCCTCCAGCGAGCCGTGCTTGGACACCTCGGCCTGGCTGAAGACGGGCAGCGCGGGCTCCACGGGGGCCGCCGGCCGCTCCGCCTGGAGAACAGAACGACGCGGGGTTACATCCCATCGGAAACACTAGACATAGATAGGCTGGATCTATAAACTAGATGCTATACATTCAACCCTGGCGTTCCCAGGGTTGAATGACTATTGAAATGGCGGTCTTCCTTTAGAGTTGAGGAGCAGTTTGTGACTTTTTCAATCATTTTGATTGTAATGCTATGATTGTTATTCAACACTGGATCCATTCTATGTTTGTCATGGATATGTACGTATTTTGTGATCGTATTACTTGATTTAGGCTGCATTATGAGTAATTTGTTGACAGCCTACTCCAGCTGGAGCGAGTTTACTAATGGCTATGACTTGATATAACTGCCGGTAAGCCTTGTTTATTATTCATGCCCTGATGAAGGCCTACGATGACCGAAACATGAGTTCTATTATGAATTAACCTATTTATTAAAGCTTTTTTAACTTTAAGAAGAGTGCCTTGGTCAGCTTATCTTTTTAGAAACTATGTTTTTGTATACCCAAGAGCACCTTCGCACTAACTGATTCATTTAATCAGAACTACGCCGTAGCCCTCAAACCTGTCTACCTTACATCCCGTCATGTTTGGTTTTGGAGCTGGTGACAGAAAGCTGCAGTTTGAAGCAGAGGCGGCATGTGGCTCAGGAGGTGGAGCGGGTTGGCTGGTAACCGGAAGGTTGCTAGTTCGATCTCCGGCTCCTAGCTGAGTGTCGAGTTGTCCCTAAGCAAGACGTCTCACCCCAACTGCTCCTGACGAGCTGGCTGTCACCACATCGGTGAATGTGTGCATGAATGGGCGAATGCTAGGCAATATTGGAAAGTGCATTGAGTGGCCACTGGTTCGAAAAGCGCTGTATAAATGCAGTTCATCTATTTAAAAACACACAGGCTCTCAAATGAAGAACAACATCTCCTCTAGGTCAGGAGGTCATGGTCGGGTTATCGTTGTGAACACTAATTACCTCACTGTAACTATTGCCATCATTTTCTTGGTAATAGTAAATCATGATCAGGTAATGGTGAGCAGCGCTCAGAAAACGCCTGGGAAGCGTAATGTGTGCCATGGATGGTGGTGATGAAACCTGCACCACTACTGTGCATGCTCTGTTTGTACAGTTCACTGCCTGACTTGGGCGATAACATTTTTCTCTTCTATTAACATTTGTCATGCGCCTGTCAGCCTCATTCCGCCCGGTCCCAAAGTACATGTTTGTGCTGGGGACAATCTTTGACAGAAAGCTCAGTAGTTTAGCATTCACTTGGACTATGCATAGCCTCCCCCCCTTAACATTACCCCGCCCCCCAGAGAGAGAGACAGACAGAGGGAGGAGGGACCGACATAGAGAGACACAGACAGACAGACAGACAGACAGACAGACAGAGAGAGGTCGTCACCCCCCCCCCCCCCCGCACTTATTGTATGTTGTACGTCCCTGCACTTAAAAGAGTTCTCAGCATCGTGTAGCATCTTACCCTAGCTATCTTTGTTGTGTACGGGGAATGGGTTAACCTAGTGATCGTTAGTGCTTGGCCCTTGTTTCTAAGAACATCCTTACTGCACCGACAGAGATATATCGTTGTTTCTCCCTCTTCTGACAAATGTACTTATTGTAAGTCGCTTTGGATTAAATGCCCTCGATGTAAATGTAAAGCCGTGGTTGGAGGCAGGCCGTGGGTCCAGAGAGTCCCACAGGCCGTCTGACCTTGTGGTGGTGGACGCCGTAGGCCAGGACGGCGCCGGTCCCAGCCAGCAGCCCGGCCAGGGCAGGCCTCCAGCGGGGGTCCTGGTAGGTCCGCCGGTCCTCACCCCCACCACTGCTGCTCCGGCTGCCCCACCCCACCCCGCACCATGACAGGGCTGGGGAGGCGGCTGGCCTGGCCCTGGGACGAGGACATGAACCAAGTCTTAGAGTACAAATGGTTAACGACACAAGGGGTAAGAGTCAGAGTCTCTCTCTAAGAAGGCTTCCTCAGACCAGACCTTGTCTCTGTAGCTTTGGTTAACTACACAAGGGTAAGAGTCTCTCTCTAAGAAGGCTTCCTCAGACCAGACCTTGTCTCTGTTGCTTTGGTTAACTACACAAGGGTAAGAGTCTCTCTCTAAGAAGGCTTCCTCAGACCAGACCTTGTCTCTGTTGCTTTGGTTAACTACACAAGGGTAAGAGTCTCTCTCTAAGAAGGCTTCCTCAGACCAGACCTTGTCTCTGTTGCTTTGGTTAACTACACAAGGGTAAGAGTCTCTCTCTCTACGGTAGAAGACTTCATCAGACGAGACCGTATCTCTGTAACTTTGGTTAACTACACAAGGGTAAGAGTCTCTCTCTCTACGGTAGAAGACTTCATCAGACGAGACCGTATCTCTGTAGCTTTGGTTAACTACACAAGGTTCAGTAAGAGTCTCCCTTTCTAAGAAGACTTCCTCAGACGAGACCTTGTCTTTGTAATTTTGGTTAACTACACAAGGTTCAGTCAAGAGTCTCTCGAAGGAAAAGGCTTCCTCAGACGAGACCTTATCTCTGTAGCTTTGGTTAACTAGACAAGGTTCTGTCAGAGTCTCTCTCTCTAAGGTAGAAGACTTCCTCAGACCAGACCTTATCTCTGTAGCTTTGGTTAACTACACAAGGTTCAGTCAGAGTCTCTCTCTCTAAGATAGAAGACTTCCTCAGACCAGACCTTATCTCTGTGGCTCTGCCACCACTGCTGATTAGACGGTCTTATCAGGGAAAAAAGGGCCAGCAAACGAGTGCCGGGCTGATAGCCCACGAAGCAGAAGCCAGCTCATACAGGAGCTGATGATCCTGCTGGCTAATGCTAGATAAAGAGTCACCTGTGAAGAAGGCTGAATCAATTCATCAGAAAAGGTTCATTTAAGAAAGGGAGAAAGAAAACCTGCGTGTGTCATGAATTCCCTTGACAAATCATCTGTCCTGCGTGATTCTATAATCAACGGAGACCAAGGTGGGTGAGTCACCCGCCAATAGAGGAAATGAATGAGAAACCATTTAAATTTGACAACCTTTGCCTCGTAACACCAGCTTCAATAAAGGAGGCAAACTTTTTTGATTGCCCGCGTACCTTTGAGCCTGGGCAGGACTCAGCCCTGCAGTCAGCCGTCGGCAGCGTCGCAGCAGCAGCAGCATCTCATCGATGTCCTGCCGAGAGGTAAAGAGGTTCAACGTTAGACGCAAGGTACTGGAGGCAGAGACAGGGCGTCCCCGTCCCTCAAGTTCACGCTCTGTCCCTCTGCGGAGATCCGCGGGGGGTCACGTCTTCAGACCAGCAGCCCCTGGGTCAGGGAGGGGATCAGGAGGAGGAGGAAGGCTCTAGAGGAGTTACTCGACGTCATTAAAACATTAAAACATTCCAAAGGTTTGTGCTTTACACCAGCACAGCGCCTCAACCACCTCCAGTTGGCCACACAGAGGGAACAGTGACAGGACGTCCCACAGAGGGAACAGTGACAGGTTGTTGTATGTGGAAACAAGCTGGGGTGAAGTCGTGTAAATAGGCTCTAGTTTTCTTATGAGAAAAAATTACTTGAGTGGGGAAAGGGCCACGACTACAACTAAGGCATGAAAGACATTAAGACCTGCCTTTATGATCCCTGATACGATACTTTGATTAAAAGGACTGTTACATTACATCATTTAGAATTCTAGTGATTTATATCATGGCTAGACATGCCAAGTAACATTTTGTCATTTCGATAGCAAAACTAAAGTATGTGAATGGGTTCAACAATATAAAAAACTACATTTGACTAAATTGGTTCTTATAATACAATAATTACAGTGTGCATGTTTTGCCAGTTTATGCTGAATACATTTTGAATCACAATTACAGAATTCCGAAGTGCAGGCCAATTCATATTTAAATAGAACATTGTTTTAAATTTTGCGTTCATTGTATTATTTATTTATATGTATAATTATTTGACCAATTTTACCCAGCTCCCCATTAACCCCATTCAGTGGAACATTAAGCACGTTTACAACAGAAGCTTTGATGGTTTAATGATGACAGCCCCATTATCAGCAGACAACATTATCAGGTTTCAAATAATCAGTCAATGGAGCTGTAAATGGATAACGATTTCCCACCTCAGTCCTTATGTAATATACACGTTTATGATTCGAGTGGTTCCTTCAGAGGGTAGGGAGTCCCATAATTAACTCGGGCGTCTGTTCCTTGTCCCGCAGATGTTAATATTTACTTTCACTATACAAAAAAGAGCAAGGAGTAACGCATCATTTTTAGTAAGTCGATTTCCCAATGCAAATCGCTGGGTTACAGGTTGGACCTTACGGTCTTCGTCCTGCTTGATTTGCTCAAGCACTAGTCAGCTACTATTATACTGCACTACAGTATTATAACCTACATTTCTTTATACCACCAGCTCGTGGTGTTTAGAAGAACAGTCAGCAGTCGACTAGAAGTAGAAGCAGTCGACTAAGTGGAATATACATGAAGTCCCTTAGATGTTAACACATAAATCCGTTTGATGAAGAGGGTGGTAGGCCTGTTCGTAGTCATTCCTGTAATGGTAGGACTGTTCTCTCCATTTAACTCCCAGTAGGACTGTCCTGTCCGTTCAACTCCCAGTAGGCCTAGTCTCTCCATTTAACTCCCAGTAGGAATGTCCTGTCCGTTCAGCTCCCAGTAGGCCTAGTCTCTCCATTTAACTCCCAGTAGGACTGTCCTGTCCGTTCAACTCCCAGTAGGACTGTCCTGTCCGTTCAGCTCCCAGTAGGCCTAGTCTCTCCATTTAACTCCCAGTAGGACTGTCCTGTCCATTCAGCTACCAGTATTTAGACACTTTCCGAAGGTATGGTTTCATGAATGCATGTCATTCATGAAATTCATTCTTGATTGGTAATACTCGGTACAAACTAAATCGTCAAAACTATGTTTCAGAAGATGACATTTTCGTTTTCTAACTTAACTTATGGGTTTCGAATCTGTTGGAATATTTGCATAGTCCTACATACGCCCAGATCAGTCCTGCAGACATAGGGACAAATGCTGAACTAGTTTCACCTATTTGAACCAAGTCCAGCCACAAGCATTGTGCAGGTAAACATAAGGGACAATGGCGCATGCACTCACAATATTAGGGATAAGTCACTTTCATTGCCTGCTAATTCCCGGATTGCTGCTACCGCCGGTGTTGTGCAACACTTCATCTGACAGGTCGATGACCCTTTATGGTGATAACTAAACAAAGCTCAATATTAGCTTTTTTTGCATCCAAACAAAAGACGTCACTAACCTTTATCTCCTAAAAACGCGTGTTGGCAGGATAACTCGGACCCAGTGATGCTATCCACGATTCAGAGTAGAGCAGAGAGTTTAACAACACCCAGCCTCTTGTTGGAAACCAGAAGCTACTGAAACACGTGGACAAACACGTTCAAAACCGCTACGACGCTCCTGTTAAACAATTTACTACCAGCTCACAAAAAGAGCAGCTGGACAGAAGGGATGTTCAAGACCGCTACGACGCTACCGTTTACAGTTCAGTACCCAATCGCAACAACCGCTGCAGGTCGACGCCCATGTTTTTGAACAATAGGAATTCTATGGTCAGTCGCGCCGCAAGAGCATGTACACAATTATGACCAGGAAAAGCATCTCCTGCTCATGTTTCTTATCGTCATCTATTTTGAACCAACTGCCCGATTGCAATGATTTTATTTCCAATATCAAGTGTTGGGTGGTGCCGGTGGACACCACCCAACACTGATGACCCCCTGAGTGAGTCACCAAGACATTAGGACTAGTGTCAGGTGTGAAATCACGTCAGCAGCTCAACATAAGGTAGTTTTCGCTTCAACATGCATATGATTTATATTGCAAACGCTTGGATAAGTCTGTTTGGATCGGCATTCCATTTCTTAATTTTCAAAAACTTCCCATACTTTGACCATTCTAAATACCTTTTGGTGTCGTACTTTGAAACGTCATCACTTTGTATGTTGTTCATTGTTCAAACACCGTCTAGGCTTATCAGAAAGATATCAATATTGACACTAGCAACACCTGGAAACCCTGCCACATCCCAAAATATGAACATGATGACTTGATGAGTATATATAATTTTTTAGCTGGATCATTTCAGTGCAAACCAGAGTAAGATAATAGAGCAGAAATCTCACGAAACGTACCCATTTACAAACATACCTTACATAATTGTATGGAGAGCAGCCTGGTCACACTGCTTTGCAGCACTAATCCATGGCCATATTTGAAAAAGGCAAGCTAGCACATTTATTTGCAAGTTAAGACCACAACATTGTGTCAAGTTTAAATACAATTTAGTATCCAGAAAAAAAACAATACAGAAAAAAGACTACAGTTAAATCGTGGTAGTACGAAACATGTCTCTCTCGCTCCCGGAGGTTAGGTGAGCACACATGAGCAGCCCAATAGGTCCGTAAGATGCTCACTGCAGATACAAGTTCTTGATGGTCTTCATCAAGGCTCCTGTTAATCACGCTTCTTTCTCCGCGACCGAACGGCCTCAGCGTGTAGTTCCAGTCCAAACCTGAAGAGGTCACTGCTGAGTCATCTTGGCCGCCTCCGCTTTGATGAGTGAAATGAGCTCGAGGTTGATGAGGAAGACGAATCGCAACCCTGCAATCTGAACGACACAAACACGCTGTTCAAGTTTCAGCAGCAGACTAATGGATGAGGTGTTTGTTTCAGACGGTAAAGGCGCGTTACCCACTTCCACCACAGAGTTGTTGTTAAGTTTCCACTTGTTGCCGGACAGAACTGGTCTGCCATCGATGTAGATTGGACGACGACCCTCGTTGGCGATGAAGAAATCTCCATTATTCTTCAGCTTAATAATTCCTGTAAAAGTCAATATTTCAGATATAGATACAGAAGGGAAGTCAGAGATTGTGGGCAATAAAAAGGGACCTTCCTGGGGAAGCCAATTGTTAAGCGCAGTGATATACTGATAATTAACCAATAACAATGTCTACTTATGGGGGACTTTCTATGCATGAGCACAGAAGGCTTTCCAGACCGTCCAGTTTAATAAGAAAATAAAACATTTTATGTAGCAGCCCTATACAAGACGTATTATAGTGTGGATGGGGGATAAAAAGCAGGTCATATGAAACTAGGATCATAATGATGTAATAAGAAGAGCCTAATGAAATTCAATACAAATCAAATGGCATAAGGAAGATCTAAAAAAACAGTGCATGAGAACAGGGAATATTCATGGGAAAAGGAATAAAAAAAATGCAAAACCCAATAAAATGTAATAAAATGACAGGAGGCAGAGCGAGGAGGGTATTTGCGGCTGTAAAGCAGCCACTGTCACCGCGGGGGGGGGGATCACCTTGTTTCCTGGAGATCTTCCAGGCGGGCCCCTCCAGTGACAGGTCCACGTCGATCTGTTTGTCCTTGGTCGCTCTGCCCAGGGTAATCTGGGCCACACAGACAGACGCGGCGTTAATCTAAACATCTAATCTAAACATTGTTTTCCTCAACGTTGTAGTCCATGCGCTGTGTGTTTGTTCTCCATGTTTTAGTCCTGTGTTGTTTCTCCCTTTCCATCTAAAAAGGGCCACAATTGAAACAAGCCTTTGGGCTTTATTGTGTTTTTTTAATCCTTTTGAACACTCCTGTTAATTGTTGTTCAGTAAAGTTTTCAATCAATCAATCAATCAGACGTTTCATTTACATTTAGGGCGTTTAGCAGGGGCTTTTATCCAAAGCGACTTACAACGGTTAATGGACACATTCACACCGACGGCGGAGTCGACCACGCAAGGCGACAGCCAGCTGGGAGCAGTCAGGGTGAGGTGCCTCGCTCAGGGACACCTCGACACTTGGCTAGGAGGAGCCGGGGCTCGAACTAGCAACCTTCCGGTTAGCAGCCGACCCCGCTCTACCTCCTGAGCTACGCCGACCCATTACCCAGTCAGCCTGAGCTTCAGGCCCACTGCGTTGAGGTGTCCTGTGGCGGGGGGGTCTTACCTCTCTGGACCTCATGAGGTAGCGCACCATGCGGCCCCGCAGCGCAGCCAGGGTCTGGTTGTCGAAGTCCGGGACGTTCATTCCTGAGGAGAACCACAGGAGGAAGAAGCTTGTCTCTCCACTAGGGCCGGGCCATTCGGCCTAAAAATAAAATCTGATTTTTTTCAAACCAAACCTGACGATTGATTTTAATCTATTGTTTTCTATAAGTGAAAAATCTATATATTTTTTGAGTTTGGATTTTATTTGAGGAATAACAATGATTAACAAAAAGCCAAATAAATAGCACATCTCCCACGCTTCTGCATGCCTCAGTTTAACATCTATGAAATCGCCCAGCTCTACCCTCCACGCCCAATAAACGGGGGTGCAGAGAGGCGGTAAACAGGGGCCTACTGACCGGTGATGCTGTCCACCAACACCTGCCAGCGGGGCAACTCCTGCTCCAACTGGCGGATCTCCCGCTTCTGGTGCCGGTCGGAGATCATCAGCTCTGAGGGAATAATCAGAGCCATGAAGGGGCGGGCCACAGACCTGCTGCTGGACAGCCCGTCATAGGCTGACCCAGGGAGATAACATCGCAACATAGAGGGCAGTAGCCAATCGGAGATCCCATTGCGATGAATGCTTACCATGCTCCAACACCTCGTCCCTGCTGTCCCTGTGTCAAACACACGGAAAAACACAAGCTAGTGAGCAGAACGCATGAGACTCAACTCATCACGGAACAGTTCTCACCAGAGCAACACTAAAGGGATTCAAGGAATGAGGCGGTTCCCTTACTTTAGTTTGGCCTCATCGACCATCTGCTCAGCGTCAGAGAAGTTGAGGACCTGGTCACCCTTCGGTAGGGGCTGGACTGTAACACACCACCATCAGACACGAGTTTATTAGGCTGTTGTCCTCGCCTCCATTCACTCACTCACACCGCCCTGACTGGACAGCCCCATTTACTTCACGTTCCATTAATTCTCTAAATATGTAGAACATCTGATCAGTTGTATTTCCACTGATCGGCGAAACACATCTGTACTATAAATCCGAAACATGAGTCACGCTTTGAAACCTCCACAGGGGAACTGCCGCCGAGACCAGACCATCACAGAGAGTGAGGACCAGGTGATACTAGCCCAGTTCTAAGGAGAAGACCCACCACTCTGGTCCTCCAGGAGGTAGTACTGCTTGAGCAGCTGCCAGTGGACCAGAAGGCTCTTGGGGGTCCTGGAGGGGTGGAACACGCTGGGGTACTTGCTCAGAAGCTCTTGGAACACCTCCAGCTTCGGCTGACTGGTCTGTAAGGTCGGAGAGACACAAAGTCATCTCTTGTTTTGACTCTGGGATATGACTAAGAAATGTAAACAGATTTGCATTTTATCACAGTATATATAGAAAACACTAAATAGCAGTATAATATTAGAATCATAACACCAGTGTGATATTGCGGTGATTCATCCGCACTGTACATTCACATCCACAGGGTACATTCACACAGTCATCAAGTGGCGGACTGCCATGTTGGTTTATATGAGACAATGGCGCCCCTTAGTGTTGCATTACATGCACTTTCAAGGTGTTGTATACCCTACATGCAAGTCATCAGCCTCCCATCAGCCTTAACAAGTGTAATGTTTATAATGTTAGCCAAACAGTTTGTTGATCACGAACAACATGTCATATAAGACACTGAGTTTGACATGAAGATAGGAAGAGCACTATGATTATCACTGCATGGGGTGCAAAAAAAATGATTCAATCCACAAGTATCATTCCCTCCACGGATCTTTCCGGTATTTACCGAGCCGATCTTTGCCATCAGGGCCTCCTCCGCCTGGCTGAAGAGGGCCTTGCTCTGGATGGCAGCGATGGTCTCTGGGTGGAGCTGGCGCATGGCCTGCCACGCCAGCCTGGGGTTCGGCGACAGGATGGAGAAGGGTTAGGTGACGACGAGACCAGAAGGAGTACAAAAGGAGAGAGAGATGCAGAGAGCGGTTCAGAGACTCGTCTTACTTTGAGATGACCGGGTCGTAGAGCAGAGCGTACCATCGCTCCTTGATCTCCCGGAAGGTGAAGCGACAGCTGAACTTCACGCCAAGGTGGACCGAGGTGAGGTCTGTGGTCTGCAGGACGCAGAAGAACCCATATGCAATCAGATTCAGAAGAACCCATATGCAATCAGATTCAGAAGAACCCATATGCATCAGACTCAGAAGGACCCATATGCATGCATCAGACGAATCTCACCTGTAGGACAGCAGAACTCACCTGTAAAACAGCGTTGATGAGCAGGAGGTCGTCGGTGGGTTTCCAGCGGCCCAGGTCTTTTGTGATTTGCAGCGGCTGCTTGCTCTTCTTCACCCTCTTGGCGATGGGAGGGGGGCTGACCACCATGGTGAGGGGGGGTGTAAGAGTAGTGCTGGACTTTGTCACCTGAAACGAAGGGTTTGAAATTGGGGGAGAAGCAATCAATCAAAAAGCTCTGAACATCCGTCTTATAAGTGTAGTATTATAATTGGAGCGTTGTTGATGTCTCCGTTACCTTCTTTTTCTCATTGGACGAAGGCTCGCTCCCTGAGCAGCGGATTGGCTCTATGACTGGAGGGCCTTTCACTCTGGTTGAGGACTTCACCAGGCTGCTCTCCACCAGCTCATCGTCAAACTTCTTCCTCTTAATAGACCTAAAAAGATGAACATTGTTTGCATTCATACATAGGTAAATCTGACATGGCTTGATTGTCTCAGACATCTTTGTGGTTTTATGCTAGTTTAATTATCCGACACATATGGAAATGAAGGCCATCACACCTGGACGAACTCCTCCGTTTGGGAATTCCACCGCCGAAGGCTTGGGTAGTCGTCCTCTTCAGATCCTTCTTCCCTGCGGGCTCCTCATCCTCCGACCGACTCTGAGCTCCGGCCGCTGCCATCTGCGGGCCTGCAGGGCCCCCCGCCTGCATCTAGTCCCACACGGAGGTGGAGGGCACGTCAGATGTCATGGCTGTATGCTAGACCTATTGTATCCTGAATAAACCTTTACTTTAAGGGACCTAGAGACCCTCTGAACCGACTAAAGACACGGAGATCATGCAGAAGGTTCTGCACCAGAACCCCAGCAGTACACAGCCGATCCAGTTGGCCGGAGACACACATGCATGATCCCAAACATAATAAACGCGTGTGATGCTCCCACAACCGACGATGTGTTCACGTCAACATTGAACATTCCTGTGTGTGTCTGGCCTGGTGTTGTTATTGAGACACAGACACAGCAGGTGCTAGTAGCTACACAGCTAACCACATCTGCATGGTTAACGTTAGTTCAACGTCTTGTAGCATCGGAGCCTGCAGTGTGATATGGGCACCAGATACACAAAGAAACATCTCGAATCACTCTTTGAGAGTCAGAACACAGGCTAGCTACAGGCTTTACTATCGTTTTTATCATGATACTGGAACTAGCATCAGCTAGCTCCCTTAGCTGGACTATATATATTGATTAATCCCGCCAAATCACTCACCTCGGTTAAATCTTTTTGTAAGCCGACAGATTTCAGTGCATCTAGAGTCGTAGCATCCCAGGCAGTAGCTACGTCTGTTTTATATCAATATAACAGGAGGAGCTAAGCTAAAATGTTTAGCTTTGTTAGCTACAGTTAGCTACGTGTTCTTCTTCTACCGCTTTTAGTTTATTTGGTGACTGGGAGGAGATGTGTACCCAACAAAACCCTCTCGCCCCCTGTTGGAGAAACATGGGACTCCACCCTATAGATACTATAGATACCTGAATACTTTAGGCTAACTAAAACGGGTGTGTGTGTGTGTGTATATATATATATACTTTTTTTTAATTATTATTTTACTACTATCAACTCGGTATTTGAATTTCTATGTTTGAGGTAGTTAATGATTTGCATGATACAGTAAACATCTTAAGAGAAATGGAGGTTGCATCAATGCTCTGTCTATTTCAAAGTTCTTATTTTCCCTCAGCATTACAAAGAGGAAGAAGGAAGGGCAGACAGACAGAAACGCAGGTATATTATCATATTATCATATATTAATAAATAGATAAAGAACACTAAATAGCAATGGAGATTTTCTGGGCATATGTTTTTATTATAAACAATGTGGAACAGAACGAGACATGTATTGCAAGATATTGGTTTGCTGTTGCAAATGAGTGCATTGTAATACAATGTCCAGGCTCATGGCCATGCCCAACAGTAACCAGAAACCTCAGCACTATTTCTTAGAAATAAGTGCCTACGTGTCTAAACAGGAGCTTATCAGACTTTCAAGGTGAGCCACCAGGTAAACATGGGGAAAGAGGGTCTTTTTTAAAAAGGAATATTAACGGGTGCCCCTCAAAGTAGCACCAACACTTATTTACACAAATGACTATTTAGAGGAGGATAAAGGTCTGGTAGATAACCATCATGCTACAAGTTTATACAAAACGATTGGATGGCCGTTTGAATACACACATTTCCATAATGTGCAACATCATACTAAATACAGACTTCAGATCGTAAAGGTTCAAAAAGGTTTACAAAATAGCACCCACTGTCACTTTGCACGTTAGCTTTAGACATGAAAAAATATTCTAAGGTAGATAAATACATATAAACACATATATACATTTACAGACTACATAATATATACAGAAAGTCGACTGTGCTGTATTCCGGACGTTTGAAATGTGGAAATAATTATTATTAAAAGGGATTAGTTTTTCAAGTAACAGCTGCCATTCCTAGAATTACAGTATTTACATACTAGTTAGACACATAAAGACAATGTATTTCTGATAATTCACCATGATCATCTTATAAAAAGACACATTACAACACACACAGCTACATCTGGCCTGAATGAATTACAGAACGCCTCGGCCCATTCTGTCGTCTCAAGTGATTTAAGTAAATCAGAAGAGCCCCAGGGCCTGAATCTATTGTAGCCATCTGGAGCGAGCAACAAGGAGAAGTCCTCCTCACTGTATCTTTCTCTGGGAAGGACGAGTCTAGTGTTATCGATTTCCCTGTAACTGACTCAAAGAAACATCTCATATCACATGTTGAGAGTCAGAACACAGGTTATTCGTTACTATCATGAGACTAGTGCTAGCATAAGCTAGGAGAAGTCCTCTTCACAGTATCTTTCTATCGGACGGACAAGTCTAGTCTTATCGATTTCCCCGTAGCTGAAGCAGTCAGAACTAGGGGTCACAGGTCAACAAACTGGAGGTTGACATCCCGGTCGGGGACCAGAAGCGTTCGGGTCATTGGCTTCACGTCTCCTCCTGCTGGGTCGGGCTTCACCTCGAACTCCATCACAATCTGGAGGATCCAGGAACAACCATTTTTCATTAATGGTGGTGTGACAGAGATGATACTGTTGTTTTATTTCTGAAAACGGGGATTACCCATTTAAAGGGAAAACTATGGCATGTTCAACAGATACGATTGGCCTGTAGATAGCTCTATGCTTCAATAATGGAGGGATTCACAATGGAACGAATTCTATTTACTTTTACAGTACTTTTACATTACATTTAGGGCATTTAGAAGACACTTTTTTCCAAAGTGACTTACAGTAAGCACATTTGTCAGAAGAAAGGGAAACAACAATATATCTTAGTCGGTACAGTAAGGATATTCATAGAACCAAGTGCCAAGCACTAGCAATTGTTAGGTTAACCCAAACCCCCGAATACAATGGATCCAGGTCCCAGCTGTTCTGTTATCGGGATTTTCGACTAAGCAATTAGCAATAAACAGTTCACATTACTATTGAGAGAGACTGTCAATGCATTTCAGGAAGTATGTGTACTGGGACACGAGTGAATGTTCTGGAACCCGTTTAAAGAGAGTGAGAGGAGTGAGTCAACTGACCCGGGCGAGTGCGAGGTAGAGCTCGAGCTCAGCGATGCGCCTTCCCACACAGCTGCGCTTTCCGACGCCAAACGGCACCGAGGCGTACGGGTGGTGGCTCTGATCCCGGCTCAGCCAGCGCCGCGGCTGGAACTCATCCGGGTTCGGGAATATCGCAGGGTCCCGGGAGGTGGCGAAATGGCACAGTGTGATCAGAGTCTGGGGAGGTCAGACGTAGGGTTAGAGATCTGCAGCGCGATCTTCAGCATGAGTCAATGTTTTGATCTGATCAATTATAATAAAGAAGTGTCAATAAAGTGATTATAATCGTATTGATTTTACATCACAGCGCCAGGTGAATTTGTGAATGGATGGAAGCTAGCAGATGGAGTATTTTAAATCCCTACGGACAAAACAAAAGATGAGCTTACATTTTTGGGAATGAGGAAGCCTCCAAGCTCCATGTCTCCCTCTGTGAGGACCCGGGCGTTGGCAGGGATAACCGGGTACAGCCTGACGAAACACAAATGTCATGGTTATCCCTAACCGGTTACAGTCTGAAGAAACCAGTGTAATGGTTATAGTATGTTGACGGTATGAACTCAGAGCTGGTGAATAATAGTGATCACTGGTTGGTTACAGTGTGAACTCAGAGCTGGTCGAGGTTAGGTTATGGTTATGGTTATGGTTGAGTTGTGGTTCTTCGTACCGGTGGGCCTCTTTGACGGTGGCCTTCAGGAGGGGCATGCGAGCCACGTCCGCAGCCTCGGGTATTTGACGATCTCCGAGGACGGACAGCACCTCCTCTCGAAGGGACGCCTGCACCTCAGGGTGGCGGGATAGCTCGTACAGCGACCAGGACAGGGTGCTGGAGATCTAGGAGGAAGGACCAGGGAGCGATTAACATCTCCGCCCACAGTGTCAGTGGGAATGGGCCAGATGTTTCTAGGAAGCTGAATATTAAGAGGTTTCTAGTTAATATTTAGAGGTTTCTAGTTAATATTAAGATGGTTCAAGTTAGCTGAGTATAAAAATGTTTCTGGTTGATATTAAGTGGTTTCTAGTTAATATTTCAATGTTTCTACTTAATATTTAGATGTTTCTAAGTAATATTTAGATGTTTCTAGTTAATATTTCAATGCTTCTAGTTAATATTTAGATATTTCTAGTTAATATTAAGATGTTCCTAGTTAATATTTAGATGTTTCTAGTTAATATTTAGATCATTCCTTATTAGCTGAATATTTAGATGTTTCCAATTAGCTGATATTTACATGTTTCTAGTTGAATATTGAATTGTTTCTATTCAACTGAATATTTCAATGTTTCTAGTTAGCTGAATATTTCTAGCTAGCTGAACATTGAGAGGTTTTAACAGTATAGACAGAGGATTCAGGGTTCTTACGGTGTCCACCCCAGCCAGGAGGAGCTCGGTCACGTTGCTGTAGA